>NC_139605.1:121014692-121221631 GCF_964270895.1 Podarcis filfolensis | reverse complement strand
GGATAGTCCTTCACAAATGACCTCTCTTGCAACCCTGCGTAATTGTTTCCTCCACTCAGAGGCATTTATCCTGCAGAGTACTACTTCAGGGATGAGGCCTGACAGCTCTGGATAGCTCTGGACCATCCAACCCAACTTACAGTGATCCGTGGCTGTCTCAACTCAACTTGCTGATGCTCAAATCCCTCTGAACAGGGCTGGTTTGGTTTGGTACTTGCCTGAATCCAGTACACAGCTCTAGTGTGTGTGTGTGCATGCGCACATGTGTGTATGTGTCTACAAGGAGCTCTGTTTGCACTTCCATCCTAATGTGTCCAAAGGGAAACTCAAATGGGAAGATGTGCAGTTTACCTAAAGCCAGCACAGCTTCCCCCTGTGAGATGCCTTTTAGATACAATATATTTGTTTACTGGCATTTTGTGCAATGCCTAAACTTATCTAGTCTCTGCCAACTCTTCCAAATTTCAGCAAACTGTTCAAAATTCCAGACTTCCACAGAATTACACAGCTTGAATACATTTGTATGCTTCACTGGAACAATACATTCCCTCCAAGGCAGAACTTTGACCTCTGTGCTGCAAAATTCCCAGCATGCCTTGCAGATTTAGACCAGGATCCAAAACAAAAGCACACCAGAAAAGCAATTTTCCCCACCAAAAGGCAGGTTGGGGCTTGAGTTTCTTGAACAGCAACCTTCCATACAGCAGGACAAACCATTATGGATTTCCTAGCTCAAGCAGAACATTGGACTAGATATTGTTCTATCCCATTTGAAATGGTTCTGCTTGTCTTAGAAATGTGATGCTTTTATCTGAAGGGGGCAAACGGCTGACAATATGTGACATCATTGTCACATCTACCAACAGGACGGGTTCAAGATCCTTGTATTAATTTACAAACCCTGGAACAATTTAGGTCCAGGGTCCCATAGGGACCATCCCAACCTGTATATCCATCTCAGTCACTGAACTCATCCATAGCTGGTTGCCCTCCAAATTGGTGAGGCTCATTTGACATTAACACAAAACTGAGGTTTTAGTGCCACCAGCCTAGCCCTGTGGAATGTTCTTCCAATAGAAATTCATCAGGTGTTTTCTGTATTGACCATTAAACATTCCTGAAAATTTCTTTGTCAGCAGGCAATTAAGTTAATAACTTTCTATAATGCTTAGTTGGTGATCTGTGTCCCCCCCTCCATGTATGGTTTTTATTATGTATAAATAATGGTAAACCACTTTGATATTTTTAGTGAAACTGCAGTCTATAATTTTTTTTACAAACAAACAAATAAACCTGTTTTTCTAATTTTATGTTCCATTGTTGTAACCCGACCTAGGGCTTATGGCGAAGGGCCGGTAATAAATCTAATAAATAAATAAATAGATGGCCTACACGGCCCCCTCCAGATTTATGAAGAAGGGGAGGAGTTTGGATTTTATATCCTGCTTTATCACTACCCTAAGGAGTCTCAAAGCAGCTAACATTCTCCTTTCCCTTCCTCCCCCACAACAAACACTCTGTGAGGTGAGTGAGGCTGAGAGACTTCAAAGAAGTGTGACTGGCCCAAGGTTACCCAGCAGCTGCATGTGGAGGAGCGGGGAAGCGAACTCGGTTCACCAGATTATGAGTCTACCGCTCTTAACCACTACACCACTCTGATTCTGATGCAAGTAGATAAACAGGTACCGTTGCAGCGGGAAGGTAAAAACCGTCTCTGTGCGCTCTGGTTTCCGTCACGGTGTTCCGTTACGCCAGAAGCGATTTAGTCATGTTGGCACATGACCCGGAAAGCTGTTGGCGGACAAACGCCAGCTCCCTCGGCCTCAAACAGAGAAGAGCGCTGCAACCCCATAGTCGCCTTTGACTGGACTTAACCGTCCAGGGGTCCTTTACTTTTACTAAAAAAAAAGGCAGTCAACTTGTTGAAAACATCATGCCAATTGCCCTGGTGTATGAAGAGTGTTTTGTTTTGTTTTTCTGAATGAACACCCAACCTAGACAGGCTGGCTTTTATTTTGTTATTTAAAAGTTTTAAAATTCTGGTTTGTTAGCAACCCATGGGTTATAGATTGATGGCTTTCTGTTCAAGAAAACATGTTGTTCTTAAATCCATGTTAAATACCCATTCTTTAGTAGCTTTTTTGGATCATGGCAAAAAGATAACTGCTTATATTTAAAGTTGGACAAGCTGGCCCAATGGCAACCATAACCTTCAGGGAAACCATGAGAAGAAAGTGTGCCATACTCTGTGCTCATAGAAATAAGGCAACATCAATGGCTCTTCCCAAGACTTACATCTCAGGGTTCCAGGCAGGTACATTGGTGGTTTGTTGGGATGGGATGTCCTCAGCCTAAACTGCAAAGAGCAGGATATTCCCATCTGATTGGTTGCAGCCACTGTGGCCAAAACAGGCCAAAGTCAGAAGGTTCTGGCATCGTAGGACATTCTTAAGGAGGACTTCCAAGAAAGACCCCATGGCTGATTGTGGAGGTATTGGGACACAGAAATGGGAGTCACCCCACCCTTGTCCTCCCAGAGTACAGCCCACAACAGAACTTACCCCTTCAGTCGATTTCCCCCCTTCAGATGTGGGTGATGCAGGTGGCTCAAGAATTTCTTTTTCTGTCATACTGCATGGGGAAGAAAGCAGGTGCAACAATAAAAACGCGAAGACATAACCCAGGCACCTCCACTGTTTGTAGGAGGTGGGAGCCAGAAACCCGTGGGACGGGTGGTGCTCACAGCATCAATTTCAGGTGAGTGTGTGCACGTGCACACACTCATTATTTGCAATTTCCCCAAACTCAAACCACACTTAATCAACAATCCTCCATCAAAGTGGGCCGGGGGAGGGGGATTTCCATAACAGGAAACCACAAATACCTAGGTTAAGCTTCCAATCTGGTGCCCTTCCAATGGTTTGGACAACAATTTCTCCCAAAGCACCTGGAGGGTAACAAGCTGGTGAAGGCTGACCTGGGTGTTTTCCAGCATCAGGTGTCTAGCAAATAGGAGCCTTGGGATGGAAAGGGTGAAATTACACCACAGGCATCTTTGCGGGTGAATGGCTGGTAAAGGTAACACAGGTTCTCAGGTTGGCTGGGCTTGAAGCTAACCAGGACTTAGCTCTGGCACCTGTAAAAAGAACATATGCAGAGTGCCTCCCCCCCCCCACTAGTATTGCCACTTTTTAACTGGTAGGATAGGGATAGTACGGCATTCTCTACCATCAGTGGGATATGACAGGTGGAATCTGAAGGGGCTTGATGAGACTATGGATTTACCTAGTTGCATTTTTAAAACTATGAAATAAGAGTTGGCAATCAAATGGGGACTGGGGCATTATTACCTACACAGGAATTTCTATTTTCAAAAGTGAAACAAAACATTCCATGTGGTATATTTCTGTAGAATAACTCGCAGGAAAAAGGAACAGTTTGAAAAATCTTGATGCCCTTTTCTGACATTTATGAAATTGAATAATTTGATGCCTTCTCTGCTGAAATGAAATAAGGCTGTAATATTTTAGGAGGTGGTATGTGGACACTGAAGTTTAACGACTGCATAAATAAATGAAATCATGTATTACTGTTTATTATATAAAAGTATGCAATTTAATATTTATTAAGAAAAAATGGTGGTGGTGGGGGAACCCTCACCTTTAAAGTTCTTTCATCACAGCGCAACACATATTCTTTAACCAGAAGCAGAGCTGACTGAGAAGATGCATGCAGTTCTGAGGAACAGCTGAGAGTGATTAAAAAGGGGTTTGGATTTTTGAAAAAGGGTATTTGGAGGAAGGGTGGAATATAAATTTAATATACTTTCTGCTGCTTGACTGATCAGTAGGAAGGTATGTTGTGGTTTATACAAGATTAGGCAGTGAACAAAACCCAAGACAGTATAAGCACATTCCCCAAGGCCTCTTGGAGATTATGCATAATGGCTAGGGAATATAATAAATTCAACCAAGAAATTCACATTTCCCCAAGATGTGCAGAGCCTCTTATACTGCCTTAGGGCAGGGATGGGGGAACCTGGGGCCTCCAAATGGTGTTGAACATTTAGCTCCCATCAGCTCCAGCAAGAACCATCAATGGTGAGAGATGTTGGAAACTATAGTGTAGCAACACCTGGAGGGCTACAGGTTTCCCATACTAGGAGTAGGGTATGTAGACCCACAACTACCAGTACTCCTGGGGCTCCTGTTAAATCCTCTAGTTTTCTTCCTTTTCTTTCTTTACCAACTAAGGCTGGTAAAAGGGTAGGCCATTTCCAATCCCGGGAAATGTGGTTGGGTCAAGATACTGAGAGCATCTTCAAGATACTGAGAGCTAACTCTTCTCCTACAGTTCTCGCAGTTTCTTGAGAGTGAATGATTATTAAACCAGTCAAAATTTATAATAAAATCTCCTCAGAGGGAAACATTAGGGAAACAGTTGCACAATTTTCCACATAGGGATTTATTTGATCTAGTGAGGCAGAAGAGAAATTCACAAAGAGATCACCCCCTTGGCTTCTACTGCTCACTACTTTCCCCAAGAGGTTATGGGGATAGCTAACCAGAGTTTAACATAGTTAGAACAAAATCAGGATTTCTAGGAGAAATTCATTCAGAAACCAACTTATACTTTAAAAAGACCCCCAGAAATGCATTATTACCTGGTTAATGTTTGAAGAGAGCAGATGGATTGCAGCACTGGAAAAGGTATAAACAAAATACTTCATTTCTATAAACAGGCGCTGGGAAGCCCTGCTTCTTAATCCTGGCTGTATATGGACAGGCTGGGATTACTCAGTGGTGAGGGAAAGACACTCTGAGGTGTTTTTCTTTTATTATTATTACTTTTTCAAATGCTTAAGCCCTGGTGTTGTAAAAGAGGTGCTGGCACTGAGCCCTGACACACATTAAGTGCTGACCAAAAGTACACATACTTCCTCACCTGCCTAAGCTGTCTAAAAACCTGAAAATTTCCGAAGGAGCTCCTCTTCCTCAGCGGAATAACTGAGCCCCATAAATATCAAACTGGGAAGAAATTATTTGTTGATATGGGCCATTTCCTCCACTCAGCAAACCACCTCCCAAACCTTAATGAGAACCAGGAGTGGCCAACGGCAAGCATGGCCCATGCCTGTCATTAATAGCCACGTCACACTATCAGGACATCAGCAGAAAAGCATTTGGGCTGTCCAGTGCGTAGCTGCTCCCAAGTGTCTGTGCCCACAAACGGACTCAAAGGTTCTGCAGCAGTCATAGCACCCCTCCGCCTCGCATTCCTAGAGGTTTCCTCATGGCTGCCTGGCTGTCTGCTTGGACACTCACGTAAGCTGCACATTTGCTGGGTGGTGCAGACAGGCAGAAGAACACACTGTTGTACAACTCTCAATGTGTAAAGCAGATATAACTCCCCAAGGGCAAAAAGTTATTTGCATTTAAAGCCTACATTTAATCATATCAAGGCAGCTATGAGGGCTACAAATAGTCTTCACCTCCCCCCCCTTTAGTATCAATTTTAATTAAGATATTTTTAGAAAACAGCAGAAAAACTTTTTTTAAAAAAAGCATAATGTGCTAATCCCGTTTTCTTTCTCAGAATCGCTTTATAGCAGGTGCCTTAATATTCTTTGCTTTAGACTTTTAGTGGGAATCAACACCCTGTGAAAGCCAGGCGACCGTGCTGCAAAAATGGAAAAGTACTTTAGAAAGTCTTGATCTTTCATTTCTAAAAGCACAAACTTACAACTTGTAGATCCCAACACATACCCTCTTGCCTGTGGATTACCTACCACAAAGCACAATTATTTCCGCAGAAATGGTCATCTCCCCACCCTCTTCCAGAAAAGGCAATTCGGCCATTTTAAACCTCCACAGATTGAAACATGCATATTCCTCTACCTCTGAAAGCAAGTGGCTTAAAGTGGGTAAAATGAACTGCCTTATTTGCTTTTTGAGGCATGGGTGGCATCTTTCATGGTTCTAAGTTCTGGGACTGAGACGTTTATGCCTCTGTGAGCCAACAGCAGATGACAGTGGTGGAGGCTGGAGAGAGAACAGGCACACTTACCTTCAAGAATAAAGGACACACACTTCCTGCAGGTTAAATCCTTCCAAAAGTATCAGGCAGTTCCCACAAACGCAGCTCTCCCTTCGTCCTGCCCAACATCTCACTTTAGAAATCCATGGGGGATAAAGATTTTCCCCTTCCTGAGTCTTAGCATGTAAAAGTTTGCCGTCCCAGCACCACAAAGAACTTGAGTGACAGGAGAGGGGGAAAGACAGCTGCCATCTATTGGGAGGGCTGACATGGAGAAATTGGACACTGAATAGCAGCTTGAACATGGCTTGTGGGCCAAACTGCCTGAGACAGCAACACAAAAGCTCAGTTGGGAACTGAGGAGGGGAGGGAACTGTTCAGATACTGGCATAGAAATGAGGCAGATCCATTGGCCTAGGAGCTTTTAAACAGAAATCACTGCCTGGGATACAGCCTCAAACTGACCTCAATGCTGCAAATAGTGCACCTTGACAGAGTATCTCAGGCCATAACATAGCATCACAGACAGCTAGCCGGGAACACACAACCCCACTGGGCTTCCTAATTTTTCATAGATGCCTTTCTGTACAAACCTATCTTCCTTATGCAAGAGTGCAGTCTATCAGTAACACGTAATGAACATGTTTGCTTTCTGTTCTCCATTGCCTTTAACACCTGACAGATTCTGCAGCCATCCTAACTTGACCATTTTTTCTCAAGTTTGTAAGGCACCTGACATCAGTGTTGATTCAAGAAAAAGGAAAGCAATGTTCAGAGCAGGATTTCCCTCCCACCCCACCCCCCAATCTAGCTCTGTAAAGGGCAAGCCATTCTATTTCATACCAGCCACAAATATTTACTTGCTTTTCGCCAACCAACCCAATAAAGGAAATCAGAGGATCAACATGCTTCATAACTGATGCAGTTTAACTTCTCAAGCCGCAGGCTAGCTCTAACAGACTGCCCTTTCCCTTGAGTTTCACCCATGAAGTCTGGATAGAGATTACAGAGTACACAGTGCACAGGAAGAACACAGGAAGCTGCTTTAAACCCTGTCAGGAGATTTGTCCCTCTAGTCTGGTACTGTCTAATCTGGCTGCAAGCGGCAGTCTCAGGGGGAAGTCTTTCCCAGCACCTGTTAGCCAAGATCCTTTCCTTAAACTGGAAGTGCCAGGGATTAAACCTGGGATCTTCTGCATGCTATGGTGAACAACAAACTGACCACATCTGGCTATGGAGCAGATTAATCATATGCACCTAGAACTTCAGAATTGAATTGTATTTCTATGTAAAGTGCCATATACACTGTATGTCTACAGTCCAAGACTGGATAGGTTTGTCTTTTTAAAAGGCCCTTGCCCAATGAAAGGAACCCACATGTTTTAACCTACCTATTTTAGATAATAATTAATTGGGGATGAGGATGAGGATGATGATGATGGTGTGTGTGTGTGTGTGTGTGTGTGTGTGTGTGTGTGAGAGAGAGAGAGAGAGAGAGAGAGAGAGAGAGAGAGAGAGAGAGAAGGCTGAGAAATAGGAGTTTGCTTAGGCATCCCACTGAGATGATGGCAGAGGAAATAGATTCAAATCAATGAACATCTAGATCACAGCTCAGGATCTTAGTCAGTTGGAGAACTGTAAACTGCAGCAGCAATGGGGAGGCAGTGACTGGGAGTTCCAATGGTCAAGGGTTGGGGAAGTGGCACCCCACATAGATCTGTGTCCTTCCACAAGGCTAGAAGAAGAATGAATTGTGAAAAATGAACAGACATGTCATTTCATTACTTTGCATTATTTATATGGGGCTAGATTCAACTGAATAGTTGTACTAGCCCGCTGAAAAGCCCCCACAGGACAGTGGGGCTTTCCCCCTTCCCTCTCTACCCCCCCAAAAAAACCCTGATGTGAAATGGTTAAGCTAAGGAATATTGCACTGGGAATTGGCATCTTGCAAAGAGCATCACAAATAGAAATAATGGTGTGAACAGAACCAGCATGTCTCTGGTTATAAGGGTGGGTGGGGATTCAATTCACCTGGCCAACTAAGTCAAAATAATCCCTGCCAGGAAGAAGGATGGATCTGCCCCAGGTCTCTGTGTGCTACATTTTCACATGGATGAAGATTATGATTCTAACATCCCAGACTTCATGTCTCTTGCTTATGTATTTTGTCTAGTTTTAATTTCTAAACTTAAAAGATGTGGAAGATGAATGTTGCCTCGATGTTACAGTCTCCAAATCTGGAAACTCTTACCTCTAAATCCTAGATGTGTGGTTGCTGCTATGGTGAGCCGCAGACGTTCAAAGGTATTCTGGTTTAGCATTCCATCACACGTTCCTGGGCTGAACCTGGACACTAAGAAAATACACTGGGGTCCAAGCTAAGCCTTGATCTCCTCAACCAAAGTTCCCAAAGCTTTGGCTCCATATCTTGAGTAGGTTTTCCCCTGCCTGATTCCTATTGTAGCACATAAATAGCAACTTGCTTTTCAACTTCTCTTTTGCTAGCTGCAGAAGAGGAAATCTTTTGAGGCTGTTTTCCCGTTTGCAAAAAAACACACAATATTTTGGACTTTAGGCTTGCTAAGAGTCTTGAAATGTCTTTTTTTCTGAAAGCCACATAATTCAAAGATCATACTATTGGTTGAAGGTGGAACTGGTTGTTACACTCAATGAAAGGTTGCTACCAAAATCACCCCAGCCTTGTGTTGAGCTCTTCCTGTAAAGTTTAGCCATCCTTAGCCAAGATTTTCCTCCTCCCCTATTAGGCAGGCAAAAGCATAAGTTGTACAGATGTCATGGTGGGGTGCTTCTTCAGCAGCAGACTCATGTGCAGTGAACACCTAGCTCCCTTCTCCAAATAGGTGGCACTATTTTTATTTAAAAGGACTGTGGAAAGTTGTCTTCATTTTTTAGCAGTAATGATTGCTAAAAATTGGAAGCAAGTCTAAGCATACCGTCAATTCATATTTGGCCATTAAAAGATCTACAACCTAGACAATGTAATGGAACAGTCATATGTGCTTTGACTTCAGGGGAATACACCTGAAGTTAAGCGTGGTTTGGAAGCTTGAGATAATGACGGAAAGGTGAGAATCTCTTAAGGTAAATGCTTGATGCATTCGGATGTTAACCTTAAATCAGAGATGAAGTACTAAGTGGCAAGCATTGGGCTCACACACTCTCACTTCCCTCTCTTCCTCCAGTGAGGGAGAACACTGGAAGCACCTGTTTCCATTTTCAGCTAACTGCAATTGGTCACTGTGCCAAACCGGGACTTCATACATTACACTTTTCTTACCTGATGTGTCTTTGTAACAGGTGTCATTTTGTACATTTTTTAAAATTAAAAATAAAAGCACAGTAGCCAGGACCAAAGGGATGAGCTTCACACAGCGTTTCACCTGGTTCTTGCATAGGGATAAAACTGCAGGTGCTTCGCTGCCCTGCTATTCAGGTACCCAAGTGTCAAATACCCCAGCCATCTGTCCCTGCCTAGATAATTTTCCAACAGCTCTCCACCAACCTCCGGTCCAAGCAACATGCCTGGGTTAACTCTGGTGAAAGACAAAGGGTCTGACCGCTGTGCCATCCAAAAGAGAAAAAGAGGCAGGGAGAAAGCAGCTTTAAAGTGACAGACGATTTTTTTATATATTTAAAAACCAAATAATAATATTATTAATAATAAACCCAGATTAAATAAAATGTACAGTGAACATACCCAGCCAACATCTGTATGTGCAATTAAATACGGCTCCGTACCGCGGCACAACGCTGAACGAAAACAATATACACGTGTTCCGGAGAGGGGTTGAGGGGTGGGACATGTTCTTTCACGCAAAAAAATAAAAATAAAAAAATAAAAAACAGAAACCCCCAAAACAAAGCAAAAAAAAATCAATGTCTCTCTCTTCATTCTGTCCATATAAATATCTCCAGAAAGATTCCCCCCCTCCCCCACCAAAAATAAAAAGGGGAGGAGGTGCATGTGGGATAAAAGGAGGAGGATGGTGGGGGAGGGCAGAAGAGGGCAGCCAAGGAGGCCTGAGAGGCCAGTCCAGTGTGCTTGTTGCCCCCTCCCCGCCCCCCCTCCGCCTGCCCCTATTGGGAGCTGGCACGCTCCAGCACACGCAGGTCGTAGTTCTTTTTGGCCATACGCAACTTGAAGCAGCTAAGTGAGTTGTTGAGACGCAGGGAGGCATTCTGCGCTGCCAAAGGGCTGGGGAAGACGGCCACAATGGTGTATAAGGCAGCAAGGTCAGAATGCCTGCCGTTCTCTGTAGTTCCATGGTTGTTGTCGCCTCCTCCTCCTGGACGCCCCTGAGTCTCTTTGAGCCACTGGATTTTGGCACCAGACATGGCAAGTTGAGTGAAGAGCTTGTCGGCCTCTGTACGCGTGATGCCCTCAGGTAGATCAGTCACTTCCAGTACGCGGCCCAACACTGTAGGGGAGGCCATGAGGGAGCAAGGAATAAGAAAGAGAAAGGAACACTTTCAGCACCCTTGGCGGCAACAAAAATTGTGGGCAGAAAAGTGAGTGACAGGACCTAGAAGTCTTGGGTCTGGCTGTCATTTTGGCCAGGTCTTATGGGTTGGAGTCACAGCTCATTTCGTCAGCCATACAAAACTGGGGTTAGACCCTAATCCCAGTTTTGTATGGGCTCTTGAAGTACATGTTTTTCTGTTGAAATGAAACAGTAATAAAACCTGTTGCTGACTCCTCTAGGATAATAATAATAATAATAATAATAATAATAATAATAATAATAATAATAATTTATTATTTATACCCCGCCCATCACTCTGGACGGCTTCCAGCAGAATATTAAAAACTTCCCTAAATGATAAACAAATGAGCATGAGGCAACTGAACAGTTTGTTCCCCTTGTCCAGCAGGGGTGCCAACTTGAATAAAATATTGGGGGAGGGGGCAGGCAAACCCTGCCCCACATAATCGATCACAAGATGCAGCAATATACTCCACTGATACCATACACATCCACCACATGCCTGAGGTGTAGTCAAACTGCACTTACCAGATGTATTGCAACCACAGCTTAGATCAAACAAAAGAAAACTGGCAATGATTTTCACAGGTGGCAATACTGTAAGTCAACATTAGAAATCATCTGTACAAAACAGATTGGTGCCAATGTTTCTGGCATTTAAATATGTTGTTGTTGGCATATCTGATATGCCAAGCATACTCCACCAGAGAATGTTAATACAACAGATCTGTTCAAAGCCCAGCCTGATATAATAAGCACACTATCCTGGATTGTCTACAATGCTTCTAAAGTGCACCAGGCCATTTTCAGGATTTTTGAGAGTGGATCTGGAGGGGTGCAGTGGACGACCAAAGTTCAAAATGCTGCTCAGCCATGAAGCTCAGTAGTTGAATGTAGGGAAGTCACTCCCTTTCAGTCTACCTCTCAACTATTATTGAAATAGTAATAGTTTCAGATCAGTGGTACCTAAACTTGGCTTTTATCACTTTAGTTGTGGGATCAACCTCCAAAGAATCCTGGGAACTTCCGCTTGGTGAGGTGCTAGGAATTATCCACAGCTGTTGTGAGAAGAGCTCAGGGAGGCATCTTCTCCCGCACACCAAGGTGCTGGTGGTCTGAATGGCAGGTAAGCAACCCAGATTGGAATTGACGTTGTGAAGACAGAGCACTGAGGATGCAGAATCCTGATCCTGTTCAAACATAGCCTACACCAACTGGCACCCTGAAGCAGCCACCTTGCTGAAGCAGTAGTAGGCTTTTCTGTCCTTAGTTCTGGGGGTTCCTGGTCCATAAAAAGAACCACAGGCCACAATCACAATCAATTGTTGGTGCTTTGAGTCTTTGACAGACGGCACTGTCAGTTTCCACAGAACCTTATAAAAGCCAGTGCGCATGCTCTTCTACATGCTCATCCCCTCACATACTCTTAATGCACCCCAGACTCATTTGTCTCCTTTCTGCGTCCCTGCCCCAGTCCATTTCATATCACTAACTCGTTTCAACATTTTCCTAAGCAATTTTTAATTCAGCCTTTTCTCCTCCTGCCCTGGCTCCTACACAAATCCCATACTACATCTCCAAACTCAGGTATATTGGCTGGGGGCAATCAGGGCCTTGTGGTCCACCTTTTCCCTTTCAACAATTCTGGTAGGGATATAATCAAAACTTTGAAGACCCTTGACTATTTACAGACTAATTGCCAATCAAGCAAGGAAAACATCTGCCTCTTCCCCCATGGGCTCCCCCACATGGTCTGGGAAACATTGCTCTAAGCAGAAAAGAATTTTCCTCTCCAGTCAGTGCCAAGTTTGCTGCCAGTCATTTTCACAGACTCCTGTGCTAGAGGAACTGGGCACTAGAGCCAGCGGTTGTGTCTTGGCAGCAGCTCCAAATCTGCACCCCAAATAAATAACTGCATGACAGTTCCAGTTTCCAGTTAGCAGCAGCAGTGCTGGGTCTTGGCAGGCAGGATTCTTTGCTAATATTAAACAGGCAGAGTAGCAAATATAGCAGACCCACCCCAGGCTATTTTCCACTGGGGGGTGGGGGATGCAGGTGGAGAAATTTCATGCTCTAAAGAGACTCTTAAAGGAACAGCAGGACATCACCGTGTAGTTTGTTTACAGAGGGGCATTTTCAACACTCCTCCTCATTTACTGGCAAGTGGGTTTTACTTGCCGGCTTAGCTCACCCTGTCCAAATCTAATTGGCAAGCTTTAGCTAAGCTCCTATTACCTCTACCTCTCCTTCAAATCAGAACCAGTGACGGCAGTGAAGATCCTGTGGAGGCGGTTGGTGGATGGATGGCGGCGAACAGACTGAGGTTGAACCCTGACAAGACGGAAGTATTGTCCTTTGGGGACAGGAGGCGGGTGGGTGTGGGGGCCTCCCTGGTTCTGAACAGGGTAGCCCTGCCCCTGAAAAACCAGATGCATGGCCTGGGAGTCACTTTGGACTCACAGCTGTCCACGGAGGCGCAGGTCAATTCTGTGTCCAGGGTAGCTGTCTACCAGCTCCATCTGGTATGCAGGGTGAGACCCTACCTGCCAGCGGAGGTGTCTTACAAGAGCAGTGCATGCTCTGGTTATCTCCCGCTTGGGCTACTGCAATGCACTCTACGTGGGGCTACCTCTGTAAGAATTGAATAGCACCTTAAATATATAAACTGATTCCCTTCCTTTAAAGACCTGAGATTTTTTCAATAAATACTGAAGTTGGCTTCTGTATAAAGAGTTTGATGTTCAGGGCCAAGCAACTAGAGGCCTATGTTAAACTAATCCCTAGAAAGTATTTAGGCTGCAATCCTGTACATGCTTTTACCTGGGACTAGATCCCTTTTACTTAAGTGGGCTTCCTTCTGAGTAGGCATGTAGGGGGTTGTGCAATTAGCAGCAAGTGGGGGCTGGCCCTGCCTCATGCTCCCGGGCTGTATTCTCGACTGGGGGGCATGGCTGGCAGAGGTGACAGGTTTGCCTTGGAGTGGAGCATTTTTTATCAGAGCTGTGAAGTTCAGCCACACACCCTCCCCCTTGATTTATTATTTTTGGAGTGTGGGGCCAATGCTGTTGCCCTTGTTCAGACACCATGGGAATTTGTAAGGGAGGGTGAAGTAGCCACATTTGTGGATGGCACTCAGCATGTTCGTCTGCTGAATCCTTCCAGGCTGCTGCAAAGAGCTCTGAAAGGGCCTCTCCAGCTCCCAGCTAGGCAAATGTTTGTGTTTTGTAGGAGTGAGACGTGGCAGGACAGGAGAAGCAATTTTTGGTTCACCTCAGGCAGCAAATGCATTGGGATGGCCCTAGCTGCTCTCTTGGCACCCATGGCCAACCTTGAAAGAAGTTCTGGCAAAGACACGAGTCTTTCTTGCAACTGGAGAAGACTCTCAGTTGGTCTGCTAGAACCCTATCCCTTTAACCAACTAGAGACTAGTGGATGTGAACACCCTGCTAGGAGGAAATAATAAATGCTTGAGTTTCCCCATATTCCTTGGCTGGATGTGGGTTGGACAGATGGGCAATTCCCATTCAACTGCTTTCCCCAGTTTAGCATTTGCTCCATTACTCTGGCACTGAGCATAAAGACAAATCTAGAGATCTGCTGTGGGCAACACTGATGAGGCTAGTGGAGCATGAATTTTGTCACTTGCCTACATCACTTGTTCCGAGGTCCGTGGATGCAGACTTGAGAGCCTGTTTCTTGCTTCGATTGCCATGCTTCATCCCTGTTTGTCCCTGCAATAGAAGAACAATAGAACTGATAGCATGGGACACTTTCACGCTTGATCATGTGCCACCCTTGGTATTTCAATCTGGCCCTTTCTGTGAAAGACCCCAGTCTGAACTTTAGTTCTCCCATCACAGTAAATAACTTTTAGTTCAGGCTTAGTTTACACAAGTTATACTGCATATTCATACAATGCACTTAAGTGTGTACAGCCATTCACATGTGTAATCTTGGCCATCCTTGTAATTCTGTACAATGGGCCTATTATTCCCACATGGCCAAGACCACCTAGGGCATTTATGTGATGAGACCTAAGACTTCTATCTCCTAGCCCACCATGCTGCACCTATATCACATCCACACTATGTTTCTCACAGGACTGACTGATCAAGATCAGGTCTGGGGTTAGCATCTTATGAGGCTTTGTGGATGGAGCTAAACAAAATTCTAAAGATGAGAACCTGGTTGGTTATTCCATCTGCAATCCTAAATAGGGAAGGAGGTGGAGATTTTTACAACAGGAATGGGGGTTGTGTATATGGCGTAAGGGGCTCTGAAAGCAGCTGTCCTAATGCAGCAACACACATACAGGACTACAAATAGCAGAAAGACACCATACGTACTCCTGCCTTTCTTCTACATTCCCAACTTTACTATTATCCACCAGTGACTCAACCCATGTCCATTCTCACCTGGTGTGCTGTATAGCTGGACTGGTTGTGCAACAGAGGTGGGGGGCAGATGGAGAGATTGTATTGCAGTGGCTGGCCCAGCAAGGAATAGCGGCCATCACCTGGGAAGAAAGAGAGCCAAAGAGAGGTTGAAGAGGGCAGTTGCACCTAATGTTCAAGAAGCAGCATCTTGAGCAATCATTTGTTTTCTTTGCTGTTGGAGGATCCTCACTTTCCCACACATACAGGAACACAGGGTCAAATCATTTCCAGCTTAACAGCACGACAAAGACATTCCAAAACCTGTAAATTGCCAGTGTTCCTGGCTTGGTAATAGAGGTGGAAGGCTTCCCTCTGGACAAAGATTTGACATGGAAGCATTTGAATTGCATCCAACTCAAGTCTCCAGAGATTGAAAGGTTGTGGTGGTTATTCTGCAGCATGGACTTTAATAAGGAACTGCTCATTTTATAGCTCCTTAGGTGTCTCCTGTGAAGGTTGGTGTTTATGCCCTGCAGTGAAGCAGGCAGAAATTAGAAATGCGAAGGAACTGTAACTACCCACAAAGCATCCTGCTGGCCATTATGACATCAAACAAGAAGTTCCTTCCTTTGTGAGTCTCGAAAGCTAGGCTTCAAGCACACACTGCATATATTTATTGATGCAAAGGTTGCTGCAGCTTAATCATGGAGTTTTTCTCTATTGTAACTAAAATTCTTTAAGTTCTTTAGCTATAACAAGAACTCCCCAGAGTTGTCCTTACCTTGTGCTGGGCCCACAGGCCGGGGGAACTGTGTAAGGACTGGGAGGGGGCTGAGTCCGGTGCAAACGCTGTTGAGACTAGTGACAGGTGAAGGTGTAGGGGACTGTGTGGGGGATGTGATGGGACTGTTCAGCTGGGTGCTGTTGGCCTGGAGGAAAGAAAAAAACAGAAAGCAAGGTTATAAGGTGGGGTGGGTGCCATCAACTGCATTCAACCTAACCATTTCCCCCTCTTCCATCAGATCCATCCCCATCCTCTACCTGAGCGCTGGTGTCTGGGCTGTAGATGTCTCCGGGCTTCTGCCCTCGCTGGTCCAAACTGTAGTACTTGCAGTGGTTCCATTGCACCATCGAAGGGTTCTGGGGAGGCTGAGGGGCATTGGGCACATTGAGCTGCATAACCACAACACCAGGTCCTGCGGGAGACACCCCTGCAGAGGAAGCCAGGAGTGGGGAAACCATCATCATATGCATAAGGACACTATGTGACATGTCAATCCTGCTTTCCTTCCCTTTCTACCCTCCCACACCAATAGGAGCTCTGTGAGCCTCATAGTTACTACTACTGCAATTACGGTGCCATCAGCGTAAGTGGCTCTTTACAGAATTAGATAAGCAAAGGCAGGTTGCCTGCCCCAATGAGCTTACAATCTAAGTAGAAGAGAGAAGAGAGGGGTGGAATTGAGCAAGTGCAGCATAGCGTGCTTAAACTTTGATACAGAATCTTCCAATTCACAACCGAAGGAGGAACAAAACTGCTCTGAATTATAAGAACAAACCTTGGCTAGAGCTCATAGTTAAGAGAGGAGAGAACTTAACAACAAGCTCTCTCTTAACAACAACAACAACGCACTAAATCAAACCCTGGCTTAGTTCAGTGATGGGGGGAAAAAGACAGGGGAGGAGCAAAAAAGTGGCTGAGAGCCCCTCTCCAGGAGTCAACACAGACCCAGTAAGCCATAGTTGGGCTTACCATGACGTGCAAACACGGCTATCAGGGAAAATTAGCTCTGGTGTTGGAAAGCTAGAACACAGCTCAGTGGAAAATGTGCAAGCTTCTGCTCCAGGGATGTTATTAGCAATAGTTAAGAAGAGCCTGCAGCAGCCATAAGCACAACTCGTCTCCCTTTACAGAAGAGGCAAATGACTGATCTCAGGATACAGGATGGAGAAACAGAGCCATAAAACAAGATGTCCATTATACCTGGCCCAACTCAACAGATTCTAAGGTCACTGTGGTTGCTCCAAGTGGAAAGAATTCCTTGAGAAGCAAGGCATGTGGGCATTGGTGACCCTCCCAACTCCAGTTTTTCCAATTCAGCCCCTTTCCCCAAGCTCCACTAGGATGACTGATCAGTTTCCAGACCAAGATTAAAACTTTCTAATCCTACAAGTGCCTGAACTGGAGGCAGGGCTCAAGGGAATTCCCTTGTCAAATTTTACTCTGGTGATGAGCTGGCATTCCCACTGCTCCCATGGGCAGCAGTCTAGCTTAGCAGGTGGAGGGCTGGCCACATGGCACACAAAACTCTCTTCCAACACTTTGCTGCCACTTCCTGCTTCCTAGCCACCTGTCACCTGAGATGGCTCACTCTGCTCAACAGCAGAGCTAGCTCGGAATGCAACTAAAAAAAAACTAAGGACTTCTTCATTTCCAGGTTTGGAATAGACAGCTGGGTACCCAAGCAAAAGATGCTGTTTGTGGTAGCCATTATTCTTATCATAGCTATGAACAAATGTATATGAATACTGTACACTGCTAAGTCATAAGTGGTGGTGGTGGAGGATGAAGGCTTTTAGCAAGCTTCATGTCATTTCACATGAATGCACTTACTACAGAAAAGCTCTAAATAAATGAATAGGAGTTGGGGGTGTTAATTAGGCAGCCCCAAATTTTTTCACAAGCAGTTCACCCTTTTCTTGGGCTGCCCTGTTGAACATTTCCATTTGATCTGCCTCGCTCCTTCCCCTGCTTCCCACAATATCAGGGGGAAACGAAAACATTTTACCAGCTGAAAAATTTAGGGAAGGTCTGAACTTTTACCACATTTTCAACTAAAGAAATGAGGTCCAAGATATATTTATGTACATCTTTCTTATATTTTCCAGTGGGTGCAGAGCAGGCAACACCATATCTAAATTTGAGCCCCATGGTCTGTGAAGGATGTTTGACACGAGGCAGGGGGAGCCTGAATAGGACCGGCAGGAGATACATGACAGACCGGCTTTGAAAAATGATGGGCGTTTTTCACAGTGACCACTAGATCAATACTGTACCAAACACTGGAAGTTGGGAGTTTGAAATCAAGTGTTATCTTGATCTCATGATGCTCGAGTCCAGTCTTTTAACAATCTTTAACCAGATCACTGAGATCTGGTGATGGTTGGTAAACTCACAGCATTCTGGTTTCAGTGTTTTCTGCAACTTTGTACATAGTGTGGGTGTGTATGTGGGGATTTTTTTTTGGGGGGGGGGTCACATTCTGCTAGGCTAACTAATAGAGTAAACCGCCTTACCTGAATACTGCTGCTGCATCTGTGGTGGGCTGCAGGGCGAAGGAGATTGCGGCATCTGATACTGCTCTGCCCCAGGAGGCTGCAGGAAACCAACTGAAGGGCTGGGAAGGAAATAGCAAGATCTGATGAAGCAGCAGAAGCAACAAGATGGAGACAACAGCTGTGCTTCCCCTGAGAGACAACCAAGCCCAACTGCACTGAGTAATTTCGCGCATCATTCATCAGTTTAATGCTAATTGCTGTGATTCCTGCTCTGATCATCTTTCAATTAAGGGGAATGCTTATTCAGTGCTTCAGGGGGTGGGGATGCCACACGCATTCTCATCCTCTTATTCTCGCTCATACACAAGGAAGCTTTCCCACCCCCACTCCCCTTCTCTAGCTAGTTGTTTCTCCATCTTGAATCAAAGAATCAGAGTTGGAAGAGACTCTGAGGATCATGTAGCCCATCCCTGGGACTACTCCAACCCAAAGGGATGCAGGTGGGGCTGTGGTCTAAACAACTGAGTCTCTTGGGCTTGCTTTCGTGCAGAAAGCACTGCCTGCACCAGTGTCAATAACCTCCACCATTTGCCAAGACCACATCTCTAACCCCCACAGCAGGGGAGATGGAGCAAAGTTGCATAGAAACCAGCTGGGCTTGCAAAAGAGGGACAGAGGACTTGGCTTTGCTAGCCTGGAGAAGCAGAGCACTCTGTCCCCAATCTGGCAGGCCAACTGGCTTCCACACTCTCCATGTAGGAAGTGGCTTCATTCCACCTCTGGTTGGCATGGAAGCCAAATCAGGTTGATCAAAGCAGAGTGCTCTTTCCCTGCTTCACTGGTTCCATCGCTCACCTTTATGGAATTCCTGGTCATCAATGGCAACCAGGAGAGTGATTAAATAGTAGATTGATTTTTGTCCTCTCTGAGAGAGGTATACTTATATAAAATTAGAAAGGGCAGCCAGAGAGGCCTGTAGACCATACATGAAAAGGGTATTGGCTCTTACAACTCCCTTCAATCACCATCTAACTTTGTGCAAGTAGGCAGATCTTTCCTTAAGAATGATTGTCAGCTTGAGAGAACATCACATATTGTTCTTTCAGCAGGGACAAAAATGCCAGTAACTCCTATTTCTCATTTTTGTTTCCTAGGGCAGAAACTGGGAAAGCCAAACTGTGACCCCTATGAGCAATTCATTGGGGTTGTCATGGCTCTGAGATGGTGATGGGGAAGCCAGTTATGGATCTGGAGAGCAACCCTGTTGATCTCTTGGAAGAGGTTCTTTCACACTGGATGCCCAACTTCGCAGACTGCTTTTGTTGCTGCACATTTTTATTGTGCTTTTATTGTTGCTTTGTACTGCATTTTTAAACTACTGTGATTATTATAATCTTAACAGAAAGGTGATATATACACCCACACCCACACACCCCAGACCTATTCTGGTTCCCTTTTATCTATTTTCTTAAATTTCTATGCCTACCAACTTTGCCAATGAACCCTCAAGGTAGCGTAAAATAAAAAGCAAACCGTATAAACTAGTCAACTCCTTAATTTTGGTTAAACAAATCCATAAAACCGATTTCTGCAAACACAATTTCAAAACCAGACTCAAGAAACATACAAAGGGCAGAATGCAACGTAGTGCTAAGGAGATGTCCCATTAGTGCAAGCATTTCTGCTTTCCTGACAAAATGGTGTCACCTTTTCTCCCCATGTGAACTGCTCTGGGGATTCCCTTAGCCCTCCATAATAGATTTGGGGGGGGGGAGTGCTGGGGGGCATGGGAAAAAGAGATGGGGAAGTCCCACTGCACTGGCAGGAGTCCTTGCTCTGGCTTCCACTAGCAGAACAGGTTAGTTGCATGCAGTCCAAGGAACTCAAGTAATTCCTCCTTCCTTCCACCAAAAGCCTGTGATGACCAAGATAAGTTTTGGTTCTGAAAACCCATCAAGGAAGGAACCCTGCAGACCTATTGAAAAGGGGAGTTCCAAAGAGAACCTATGAAGGCTCTGCTCCAAGTAGAGAAGGGACACTATACAGGGCTTTGGCTCAAGCTCTTACCTGGTGCCATTCTGCTGGGCTGGCGGGATAACACTGTAATAAACTGGCATCCCCCCAGCTTGTAGTCCTCCTTGTACAGACTGATTTGCTGGCATCAGCACAGGCTGCTGAAAGGGCTGTTGGACCACGCCCTGAGACTCATTAGCCACTGGAACCTGCTGGCGGGGGGCAGAGGGAGAGTAAAGGGAGAGAACCTATTAAACAGGGGAAAGACAACAACATACGGTAGTTTAAGGGGGCACTGAATGCAGAAAACAACAGTGGAGGAACAGTGGGACACCTCCTCCAAGATCTGGTCTTTAAATGAAAAGTAAGTGCCTAGGTCTCCTGCTCTTTGCTTCCAACACTTTGTGAACTCCAGGGCTTTGCTTTCACTTCACTTCACTTCTATTTCACTTTATTTATTTTAGTCCAGGACAAAAGCCTGAATACAAGGTGCATATGGTAGTAACTGAAAAATGAAAACTAAACATATGTCTCTGACTTAAACATTAGGAAGAACTTCCTGACAGTAAGAGCTGTTCGACAGTGGAATTTGCTGCCAAGGAGTGTGGTGGAGTCTCCTTCTTTGGAGGTCTTTAAGCAGAGGCTTGACAACCATATGTCAGGAGTGCTCTGATGGTGTTTCCTGCTTGGCAGGGGGTTGGACTCGATGGCCCTTGTGGTCTCTTCCAACTCTATGATTCTATGACTTGTTGTCCTTGTTGCATAGTAAGATACAAATGAATCCCAGCAATTGTTATATCTTGCCAAGGTACACCTAATACAGGAATGGCAGTGAAAAGTTGATGTAATTTGAACTGCTGGAACACACTCACTAGATAGCTACTTACTTTAAAATAGGCTGTTGTGCTAAAACACTTTTGTACTGCATGGAACACATGATCAAATAAGGCAGGAGTGGTGAACCTGTGGCCGTCCAGATGTTGTCTCACTCCAACACCCATCAGGGACAGTGGAATCTGGAGCCCAGCAACACCTGGAGGCTGACCTCTGAGAGAAAGCTTCTTTTGCATCTTTTATGTGGTTCAAACAAACAAATGAATTGAACCATCGCTGCATTTAGAATTTCTGGTCATGTAATAAGGATTTTTAGAATTCCCATTCTACTGTAGATTTTAGATAAGCCTTTAGCACTTTTGCAGATAAAAGGCAGAGTTCCTAGGGACATTGATGAAATTTGCACAATTCTTCCCTCACAGCAAGTGGACTCAAAAAAAGGCATTCCAAGTTGAAAAGTGTGTGGTTGTTTTCCAGGTACACCCCAGCTGGGCACTTCATCCACAACCCAGAAAACTGCACAACTGACGTCAAGGAGCCCTTAGGGCTTTATACATCTCAAGCCCTCTCCCCTGCCCAATAAAATTAGGCAAGGTCAATTGCTGAGGTGTTTGTAATATGGTGGTTTGTAATGTGGGTCAAAAGTACAGACCTTTCAATGTGTGCTATGTAGGCTTCAGGAATGAGCCCTGTAAGTTTTCCCACATTCGGTGCAACTCCTACCATACTGTTACTACTAATCACCTTGTGGTTTGAAAAGGCTTCCCAGAATAGGCATGGCACGAGGGCTTCCAGGGGGAAAAGGGTGTGATGGAATACAAATCACTCATTTATGCAGGCCTTTGAAAATGGAATTAGGGAGTTTAACTGTCTCAATTAGGTTGTCACAGTATTACTTTCAACATCAGCAGCAACCTCGGGTTGCTATCTGCCGTTTTTGGATCTGTAAAACAGTTCCGATCTGTTTCTAGGTTGCTGTTGACCTGTTATGATTAACAGAGGTTGTTGCCAAAACAGCAATCCTGCATCAAGTCTCCCCCTATTTAATGTGCAGCAAAACATGCCCATCCCCTGTTGTCATTAAGTTACACATTTCTTCATTCCATCTCACATTATGGGCCTACAATGGCAGCGGATGCACAACACAGAGATGCCGGATGAACCCAGAAACATAGCAAGCTGCCTTATGCTGAGTCCGACCATCTATCCACCTGGCTCAACAATGTTGACATTGACTGGCAGCAGCTCTCTGGGCTCTTGACAGTGGCATTTGCAGCCCTTACAGGAGATACTGGGGATTGAACCTGGGACTTATTGTAGGCAGAACCACGGCTCTACAATAAAAGAGGGGGAAATGCAAAAACTAGAGATGGTGCTGCTGTTTTAGTGCAACGACCAGTCCTTCCGTAAGTCACATACCTTGAGTTGCACCTATGCCTTTGAAGAGCATGGGACAGCTTTCTAAACTATCACAGGGATCAAAAGATTGCATGAATTCACTTCTGACTTACCAAATTGCCACTTCCAAGGTCCCTTACCCTCACCACATTTCTTCTTTCTTTTATTGCCACTCACTTGATATGAAGGCAGTGAAGTGTACTGGGTCATCAGGCCTTGCATCTGACTGCCCATATTTCCTCGCTGGTTGCTAAGGAGGCTCTGGCTCTGAGACTGCTGCACACCCATCATGCTTTGCATCTGGCCACCCATGTTGCTGCGCTGGTTGCTGAGGAGGCTCTGGCCCTGTGATTGTTGCATTCCTATCATACCTTGGTACGTCTGCTGCTGGCTGGACATGATTGGCTGTAAACCTGCATCGGAGCAAGAGGCTGAAGGTTAATACTTTATACCAGTGGGATCTGCCTGTCTCCTCCAGCATTACGTGGTCACTAAAGCATGCTCAGTCCTCATTGGCCTGTTTTTTGTTTTTTAAGGAAGGGAGCTGTCCCCTCAATTTCCCCCCTAAATATTTTTCCTACTTCTTCAAACTTGGCAATCGCCTCCTCCTTTGCATCTCAGTGGTCTCACTTTGGTTAAACAGCCATCATATTTAAGCACTTTAGGTGGCCAACAGTATATATGACTGGTGTCCCAGGAGGACCCCTTCATTACCCTTCATATGCATCTCTTGTGTATGCGCACGCATGCAGGTGGTGCTGTGGTCTAAACCACCAAGCTTGCTGATCAGAAGGTCAGCAATTCAAATCCACGCGACGGGGTGAGCTCCCGTTGCTCTATCCCAGCTTCTGCCCACCTATCAGTTTGAAAGCATACCAGTGCAAGCAGATAAATAGATACTGCTGTGGCGGTAAGGTAAACAGTGTTTCCATGTGCTCTGGCACTTGTCATGGTCCTCCGTGTGCCAGTAGCAGTTTAGTCATGCTGGCCACATGGCCTGGAATCTGTCTGTGACAAACCTCATAGTCGCATTTGACTGGCCTTAACCATCCAGGGGTCATTTACTTCTACATTATTATTATTATTATTATTATTATTATTATTATTATGATGCTACCCTTCATTCGAAGATCACAGATGTATGTCATTCACATCTTCCTTGTAGACCAGACTCAAATCTCAGAAATCTTTAAATGAACGCTTCCTGACAATCAACTCAAGCGTTAGTTGATTAATTCACCAAGGTTTACAGCCCTTCTGTGCACATATGTTTTAGATCAATTATCAGACCCAAACAATCAAATGTATGTAAAATCGAAGGACAGTAATAGCCTGAACTACCTATAACCCAAGGGGACATAGGCCTTACAGCCAGCTACATTCACGCTTGCAAAGATTTTTAATATGCAATGACCTGAGTTCTATAAATAGGCTAACTCCCCCTTGGCTCCAAGAAAGGGCAAGCTGGCTTGGATCTCCCTCACAGCACTAGAGCACGGATCTCCCGCCGCTGCCGCCCCCACTTGTTCCTTCTTGGATGCTGCACGTGCCGCCCCCTTACCAGGTTGCTGCGACTGCTGAGGCAGCTGTTGGCTGCGCTGGGGGCTGTAGGCCACCGGGTGAGAGAGAGGTCGGTATTGCTGGCTAGAGTTTGGGTACTGCCCGGGTGGGTAGTAAGAAACCTGAATCTGTCAGGAGGGGGAAAAAGCAGTCAGTAAATAAGACAAAGGACATAACTGTAGCAGAGCTCTGGGCTTCTGACTGACAAGCCGCTCAAGAGGACACCAGTTGCAGCAAAAGGTTAGCCTCAAGGGGACATCAGCAGGAGACACACGGTCACAAGCACGTGAAGTTCAGACAGACACACAGGAGTAGCCACAAGGAACCAAGGATCCTTGGAGAACCCTCAAAAGAGAAAGCATACAAGCATTTGCAGAATGATAGCCTCTTGCTACACCCCTCAAAACAACAACAGCAACAACAACAACAAAAAACCAACCCTCTCACACTTTCTGGGCTTTTCTAACTCAACTGAATACACAGATAGGGAAAAGAAAAACATGGCTTTGACCAACAAAACAAGCAGTCTCTGGAAATTCAATTATTTCATAGTTAGGCAGCATCCAACTTCCATCTTTCATAGTTGGGTAACACCTGTGCAGCTTTGTAGGTGGAGGTGGAGTGGAGTGAGTAGGTTCTGCAAGAGCACCACAGGCAATATTTGCAAATGAGGCTGAAAACTCTACCCAATATTCTGTCCATTTGCATTTCTTACAGCAGAAAGTATTGATCTGATGTTTCCTATTCTAATCCTATTTTCCTCTTCTGATCTTTCCTATTCTAATTAATTCTAGAGGGTTCCGGAAGCTTCTCTGTGTGAAAGAAACAAGCAGAAGGTTCATGATGTTTGGGTTATTACTTCAGAGAAGCTGAGTACAGCTGACTTAAACTGGTTCTGTTATCTCTTCTGTCAAGGTCATGCTGACTATAATAATAGACCAGAAGGAGCCTGGGTTTCACTTTCTCTTTCTATCTCTCTTCCTTCTGGTGTGGTATTCTGTATATAGTTTTAAGGTTCAGTCTTATTATAACTTATTGTAAGTTTAAGTGAAGTCTGCTGCAACTGGATTTCTTATGGACAGTGCCAATCCTGAATGTATTGGATTTGTGACCATTTTGCTCATTTGCTTCAGTAGCAATAAAGCTCTGCTGGATGAAATACAACTGCCTCTGGTCTATTTTTGGGGAATCCTGCAACGTGTTTCAGTTTTTACTCTGCTAACTATACACTGGAGTTCTGCTCTGGATCATTATTGAGCAGAATTCCATGACATATACCCCCCAAAGCCTAAGCTAGCTAACTTGACCCAATGCTTAGATACCCTTAATGCTCTGCCCAGCTCAGGTCTACTTGAAATGGTTTTCTGTACCCCTTTTAGCAACTTCTCATCATCATCATTTGATGTTCCCTAAGAATCTCTTTCACACATGCACACACTGTCACTTACTTGCTGCGGGGGCTGCATATAGCTCTGGGGCTGCAGAACCTGCTGGGCTGGGGCGGTGTGTCCTGAGGCAGAGTAGGTGGAGGCTGTAATTGGCTGCCCAGGAGAAGCCATGATGAATCCCGTCTGCTGAGGATGTTGAGACATGATTGGCGGCTGGAACATGGATGAGGACGGATCTGGTGCTTCTGTGGAACCCTGGCGGCTGAGGCTGATCTGCCCAAAATGGTTGCTGAGCTCATCAGCCTGTAGCCAGAGGACAAGAGAAGGAAGCACTGAGTAACTGTGACCTCAAGTTGTTCGCGTCAGCAGGTACATGGAACCACAACAGCCCTCCCCCTCCTGAATGAAAAAAGGATCAAGCAATCAGCACGGTGCCCAGGAAAAGTGTTCTTAGACAGTGTGAATATCAAGAAAAACAACAATGAAAGTGACCATTTGACTTAAAGGCAGATGTGCCAAAGAAACAGCACTTGGAGAATTTGGCAGAAACTCGAGAAGGGTGGGGGAAGAGATTACCCAATGATCCCTCATACCACTTTAGTGCCTCAATGCTTTATCCCTTCATGACATAGGCCAATGCAAGTGACATAACATTCTGGATGTCACTCTACATAGGCAAGTCCCCTTCTCTTTGACTTCTCATACTCGGACACAATCAAGAACTGCAACCTAACACCTTGTGTAAAATAAACAGGCCAAAATCTGCCTAATTCGTATATCAGTGGGAATGGAGAAGGGGGCTAAGGCAGGGCTGGATTAACCAAAGATGCCAACAAGTAATTTCCCTATACTACGGTTGCCATATGTCTGGGTTTTTCTGGACACGTCCTCTTTTTCAGCATTATAATCTCCATCCAGGAGATCTTCGTTGCCCGCGCTCTCTCTCTCGCTCTCTCTCTCTCTCTCTGTGTATGTGTGTGTGTGAGGGAGAGAGGGGAAGAGAGAGAGAGAAAGAAAGAGAGAGAGAGTTAGAGAGTTTCCCTCCTCTCCTTTCTTGGGACCTCCGCCAACCTTTGTCCACCTGGCTGCTCCCCATAGTGGAAGGGAAGGAGGATGCCACAGCTCCAAGGGGGAAAGGTGGCAAGTCAGGTGCCGCTAGGGGACTTTCGGCTGCAGGAGGTGGGCAAGGGGCGGCTGAAGTGGACCCACAAGTGGTTACATCCACTGAAGCAATGGGATCACACCACACGGGTTGGTGATAGGGGGAAGGTGAGGAAGAGGAGGGGGTGGTGAGAGGCTGGACAAATCTGCAGGATGGCACGCAAGCTGGGAGGCAAGAGCAAGAGCACAGTGGGCACTGGGCAAGGCAAGAGCACAGTGCAGCGAAGTTGCCTGGCTCAGGATGCATTTGGACTGCCAGCTGCTGTGCCAGAGATGTGGGGTCTGGTGAGCAACCCAGAGCTCCCTTTCTGTCGTCCTGCTGCTGCTGCTCAGATGGGACCCAGTGGGGAAGAAAGGTGCGTGTGGGACCCCCAGCAGGAAGGGAGGCTTCTTTGCTTTTATTTTTTGGTGGGTGAGTGCAGAGGAGACCAAAAATGGCAGTGCCCACAGGGGAGGCCTAAGCCAACAAGGGCCTCCCGTTGAGGACGCTACCCTAGCCCTCAGGAATGGCTCTGACCTCCAGACGTAGCAATAATCATCCTCATCCTTATTTTTAAAAATAAAATTTAATTTAAAAAAAATCCTCCCCCCTTTTTTTGGTTTGTTTAGTCATTTTTCTTTTCTTCCTTTTCTGTGGGGGAGGGAAGAAAATCCCTTTCTTCTTTTAACTATATCTCCCCTTCTATTTCTACTTTACTTTCACTGACATCTCTTAATCATCCCCCCCATTTTTATTTTTAACTTTCATTTTGATTTTTTATCAACATTATTAAACATTTCAATACACCTTTTATCCTTTGCTGCACACACACACACTAGTACTACTATTTTTCTTCCTCCGCCCCCCCCTTCCCCTCCCAGCCCACCTACAAATGTGTCCTGGTATATGTGCCCTCTTTTTTGCTCTTTGAAATATGGCAAGCCTACTAAGATCTCACTTCTGTGTATGAGACCATGGATTCCCTTGAGTGTTCTGCCACAGGTGACGAGTCCCCACTTATTGCTATGCTACCATGATGCAGGAATCAGCTGCCAATGGCAATTTCCACCTCAAATACATGTAGGCACGTAGGCTTGCCACATGACTGTATAAATGCAATGGATGTGCAATTTCCTCCATCTTATTGCTACTGGAATGGAAACAAGCATTATGTGAAACAAACATACTATTATGCAATAAACCCTAAACAAGTTGTAGTATGGCACCTCTGTTGTAAGATCATCATCTAGAACAGGGGCAGGCAATGTGGTGCCCTCCAGATGTTGCTTGAATGCAACGTCCACAATCCCTGACCACTGGGCAATGTAGACTGGACCCGATGGGGTGTTGCAAACTAATGTCATCTGGGGGGCCAAAGGCTCCCCATTCCTGATCTAGAATATCTCCACTGCTAGACACAGCATGACTCTTCCACTCCACAGACAAAGTAATCATTTTGACCATCTTGTGACAGAACAACTAGGTTCTCTATCTTGCCACAGTTGGCTCATGACACTTTGCCGCAGTAAAATACGGATGGCATCCCTCTTGCTGCCCACACCCATCCAGTAGCTAACAGGGTATTAGGTGGCATGGTCTGTCCCAGCTTCTGCTAACCTAGCAGTTCGAAATCATACCAGTTCAAGTAGATAAATAGGTACCGCTATGGTGGGAAAGTAAATGGTGTTTCCATGTGCTCTTACACTTGTCACGGTCCTCCGTGTGCCAGTAGCGGTTTATTCATGCTGGCCACATGATGCTGAAAGCTGTCTGTGGACAAACGCCAGCTCCCTCGGCCTGAAAAGCATGAGCACCGCACCCCATAGTTACCTTTGACTGGACTTAACTGTCCAGGGGTCCTTTGCCCTTTTACCTTTCAAATAACTAACATAGTCTGGTTCTCTCAGTTTTAAGGCCTGTGTTTTAACTTGGGGATTATGGTGAATTTAAGTTTTCCTTGCATATTTATTTTGATTTCAGGGTTTGTTTTTTATTTCTGTATGAATTGGTTTTTTATATCTTTCATGTGAGCTGCCCAGAAAACTTTGGGTTATGGGGCAGCATACAAATGTTAATTTAAAAACTCACTGGAAAATTCTCCTGTGCAAATTGGGTTGAAATGACCAGGAGTTGTGGAAGCGCTCTTCTGCAGCTCTTGTTCATTTCAACGAGGCTCAATATGTCAGTGTACTGTGACCAGATCTCCTTCCTGCTGTCCTCAATGGTACCTGAAGTCTGCCTGCCTCTCATAGGAAACTGACTGAACTTTGGCAGAGGTGTATAGCTGTCAAACGTCCCTTATTTGGCGGGAAACTCCCTTATCCCAGCGCCGTGTCCCACTGCTATCCCGGACTGATGATGTCCCTTAAATTTCCCAGGTTTCAAAGGACGCAGCTCCTTTCCCTCCCTCCCTGCCGGCCAGGGAGGAGGGAGGCTCCAACTGTGTTGCTTGGCTGCCCGGCCTGCCCCCCTCTGGCCTCCTCTCACCAGCCTCGGCCCCGGGAGCCCCTCCCCACTGGGACTGGCGGGAGCCTAGGGCCCTTCCGCCACCATCCTCCTTGCGACCGCCGAACTGAGCGTCTCTGCCTGGGGCCTCCCCTCTGCCGGTCGCCGCCACTCCCAGTAGGCCGTACTGCAGCTGCACCGCCGAAGGACCCGGATGAGATGGGCAGCCTGGCATGGTCTACAAATTGCTGAGGAGCCTTGAGAGGAGAGCAAGGGCAATCATAGAGAAAGCAGTTCAGAGAGAGGAGGAGGAGGAGGAGGCGCGGGCAGGTGTTCCAAGGGCTAACCATAGAGGGAGAAAGCGGAGGAAGGACCGCAAGAGCTTCTCCCACAGATTTGTAGTGGTAGACTAGCATAGATGGTCTGATCTGCGGGTTTACTTCGGGCGCTATTCCCCCCCCCCTTCCTCCCGCCCCGCCTGATGGAACTGAGAGCTGCAGATGGAGCACGAGAGAAAAGATACAGAACTGCAGCAGCATCTTTGTAGCTTGGACTTCGTTTTGCGTGAAAAGTGGTTGCTACTTGTAGTTATTTAATTGCAGTGTTTCATCAGCTGGTGTCTTGAGCAGCAACCTCTGGAAACGAAGGGCTAAAAACCGGCGCTGCTCTCCCAAATTATCTGGTCCCTTTAACTTCGTATTTCAGCTGGCTGCCTAAAATCCCTTATTTTGGCTGCTGATCCCTTATTTTCGAGGCTGCTGGTCCCTTATTTTCAAATCTGTAAGTTGACAGCTATGCCGAGGTGCATAGAACATAAACCAACCAACCCTTCATTATGTACTTTAAATGCTGAATATTTAAATGGTTAACTCAAGATCAAGAGGCAGAACTGCCGGAGCATCAGTTCCCCAAAGGCAGTCCAGATCATCAATGTGCTGTGGGAAAGAAACAGGAGGAAACAAGGTACACCATAGAAAGACAACTCAAACGCCACACAATCTGGATAGCAGACTTCTCTTCCTCAACCTCAGCTACCACTCTACTGATTGCAGGCTAATCTGGAAATCTTGCCAAACTCATTTCCCCTACATAATATTCATGCATGCAGAGAAAGTAAGATAGGATGAAACCTAAGACTCACAGAGCTCAACACTGTTTGGATCAGCTAAATCAGAGGTTTTCAACCTTTTTGAGTCTACGGCTCCCAACTACATTCTTGCTGTGGGGCTCAGGAGCCCAGTTATGTCACCCCTTGCCTGCAGAGCTGGCAGCCTCTCATCCTTTTCGAGCACCCTCCCTTGTGGAGTATTCCCTCAGTCTCCTCTCCTCTCCCCTCTCCTTGGGAGTCCTTTGGGCAGCTGCTGATGCTGCCCATGGTCTCTGAGCTGCCCCCCAACCCCAAAGAGAGGTGTCTCCTCACACTGCCCCACAGGGGCCTGGGACTTCTCTGTCCATTCCCAACAGTAAGGGCTGGTGGACTGGCTGGCTGGGCTCCCTCGCCCACTTGCTAGCTTACTCCCAAGGCCTGGCAACCAGCACACCCTGGCCAGCCACAGAGGCACCAATCGCTAGTCAGGGCTGCAACAAACAGCTGTGCAAGACTTTGGGAGGCAGAGACGAGACAGGGCATCAGAGGAGGGAGGGAAGGAAAGAGGGACAGAGGCCAGTGCTGCCAGCGGCACCCCTGACCACCATTCAAGGCACCCAGGGAGCCACGGCACACCGACTGAAAACCACTGACCTAAATGTTCTAACCCCACATTTGCCAACTGCCTTATCAGTCAGATTTGATGACCTGTATGCAGGAATATCATCAGAAAAAGTACTGTGCAAATTGAGGAATCATATAGCAGTGGGCAAAACCAAGTTTATCCAACTGTAACACATTACAGCCATGCCCTCTGGTGGCTGTTACGGCCACATCTCATACAAAACCAGGAAAATGTCCTTTGGTACACATGCCCTGTTAGTTCAATGTGTTTCACCTTCAGCTGGTCTCTCACAAAAGTAATTTGGGTGGCAAAAATTAATTAGTGAACACTTTCATGTAACTGCATTCCAGACAAGTGGAACAGGCCTGCTGACTGAGGAAGACACTTCATTTTCCCATCCACAATAATATTGCTCTTTGAGCAATAGGAAACTGTAACAGGAGCTTTCTTTTAGGAAAGACATCTGGGAGCCGTATAAAAACTGAGCAACAATTGTGCATTTGTTGCATTATAAATAAAAGGCCATGAACACACTTGAGAGATGGAAATTCTGTCCTGTTGAAGCAGAGCCCATCATCATCCTATGTAGTAGTATTTGTGTGTGTGTGTGTGTGATGTTTTTATTATGTACCCAAAGCGAACAAGCAGCTAACAAAATCAGCACTGGAATGCAGCACATTCTTTATTATGCCAAAGAGAGAGAGAAAGAGAAAGAGAAAGAGAGAGAGAAAGAAAGAGAGAAAGAGAGAAAGAGAGAAAGAGAGAAAGAGAGAGAGAGAGAAAGAGAGAAAGAAAGAAAGAAAGAAAGAAAGAAAGAAAGAAAGAAAGAAAGAAAATCTAAGAAGTTGGGTTTTTAATACCATATTGTACTGCTGGGGTGGAGAGACTGGCAGGAGGACTTGGGGGCAGGAGCTTGGAGAGTACTGAACAGGCTGCGGAGAGGGCTGCAGAGCCGGGACTGGCTAAGAGTAGAAAAGGAAAGGAAAGGAAGAGACAGGCATAAGGAAGCAGGGGGTGGGGGAGAGGAAAGGAGAGGGCAAGGGTAGAGGGAGAAAAGGCAGAACAAGGTTAGTCATTATACATAAAGACATAAGAGGTCTGAAAAGATACCACCAGCTACTGACTGAGCTGGCTTTCCATCTGCTTTAGAGAAAAAGAAAAACCAAGAAATAGAAGCTCTGGAAGACTTCAGCCAAGGGGGAAAGGCAATAGGAATAGCAAGATGACGAACACCAATTTCTGAGAACTCTGACATCAACATGCATTCCAATTCAGGTGCCTAGTAGCCCTTGCAGCCTTAAAAGAAACCTGCCCTGCAACTGGCAGGGCTGTAAAGATTAGGAAACAGGACTCTGCTTTCAGCTGCCTCCTAAGTTTTACAAATCCTGCCAACCTAGCAGTTCGAAAGCACGTCAAAGTGCAAATAGATAAATAGGTACCACTCCGACGGGAAGGTAAATGGCGTTTCCGTGCGCTGCTCTGGTTCGCCAGAAGCGGCTTAGTCATGCTGGCCATATGACCCGGAAGCTGTCTGTGGACAAACGCCGGCTCCCTCGGCCTATAGAGTGAGATGAGCGTGCAACCCCAGAGTCGGTCACGACTGGACCTAATGGTCAGGGGTCCCTTTACCCTTTACCTTTAAGTTTTACAAAAATAGCATATGATTTAAAAAAGATGAAATTCTTTGTCCTGATCACATAAATAATGTAAAGTAAGTATTTTATTGTTCTAGGTGGCAAATTCTGGAAAATACACAATTCATCAAGGTGGAGCACACTGGACATATTTGCACATCATGTTAAACCACAATTTAGAGTGACATAAATGAGCCTTGTGCACACAGTCTCCACATGCCCTATCCTCCTCCTGTACAGCTGGAAGGAGTATGGACCACTTTTGCTTAACAACAGTTTGTTGTTTCGCCTGAAGTGACAGATTGTGGATAATATTCAGGTAGATAGCCATGTTAGTCTGATGCAGAGACCAACTAAGTTTGTTCTTGGTATAAGCTTTCGTTTGCATGCACACTTCTTCAGATAACTGTGGTTAATTAAATTTTGTTTAGAGAAAAAAAATTGAACCCATGCTACACTGGATGAGACAGGAGCGAGCCCAAGGCCTGAATAGGCTTTTTCACATCATACAAAACTATGGATTGTGTGACATGCAAACATAGCCATTCACTGGTCTTAAACCCAAATTGGATAAGCCAATTTATCTAAATTGCTAGTTTCGGTTTTCCAGTAATCAGAAAGCAAAGGGGAAAATAATAACACTAAGCTCTGAGGATGCTTCCAGAAGCAAGGACAAATGGAGCCGAGGGACTCCTAAGGAGATGTCTGCCAGCTATGAGATCTCCAAGGAGGACATAATGTAGCCCCTGTCCCTTGTAGTGGCAAGGAATGTCACCCTGCCACTTAAGAACAACATAATGGTGTTTAAAAACTACATGATCTTAGTTTCCTCTCCTAGTTAGAAATGTGAAGACCTACAAGTCAGAAAAGGGGGGAAATCCCCCTTCAGACATTGATTCTGATTACTGTCAAGTATATATTATTTACGGGGATGCAGCAGGACATAAAATATTACCAACAAATAAGGATGTCTAATTTGACACTTGCTAGGTATGAGGATGAAATAATATCAACTGCCTCAACAACTTTGTAAAATATAGAATATCTTCATTTATCACTACCCCTTATGTTATGGAGGTGTTGTTTTTCTGAGCTTTCCCCGTGAATGCATGTTTCTTCTTTTTCTGCATAACAATGCTGAGGTCTACATACTGTTTCTTGGCCCAATGATTAGGTCTACTCAAAATTAAGTTACAATAAATTCAGCCTTACTCCCAAGAAGGAGTGCACAGACTGTAGCCAAAGCAGCAGAAAAAAAATCCCCCATACAAAATTTCACATCTCTTCATGGCCTTGCTAAGGTGAGTCTAACCAACAATTCTTCTGCTTCAAATTACTATCCTTCCTGTAAAATTACTAAATAAAACTATACCTTATGCTCCGTTTGAGCTAAATTAAAAGGTCTGTCATGTTAAGCAGCAACAGAAAAGAACGATCTGCAAATATTTCAATCCTGCTGCTCTCTGTGGCGACTGAAGGAACTGAGTAGGAAGATGGCTACATTCCTAAGGACTGAGCAGTTTGGTGCAAACCTACCGCTGAGGAGCACAGCCAGAGCCTTGTGTGTCTGTCTCAAATTGTTCTGCTGAGGCAGCGGCAGACCTGTTGTGGAACATGCAGAACTGCAAAGCCCCCACAAACACACATTCCAGGCTTTCCAGATGCAAATCACCTTAACATGCATCTGTGAGCATTTTGTTAGGATGAACCTCTGTCCAGTTTTCTTTGGTTTCTTCCAAAGAAGAGAGGCCAGTACCAGACTTTTTAGGGCATCTCCCCACAAGACGCTCTTTGTTTTTGATTTTAAAAATAGTAATTTTAATTAAAGATTTTCTTGGTTTACAAAAGTACGCTCATTGTCTCTTTTTTCAGGTTGTAGAATCTTTTCTGCAGATCAGTTACATTTGATGTGAGACATTAGTGTTGTATACAATATAAGGCTGGGGAAGAACTGAGGGGGGAGACACTCTTTGTGGTTGGGAATAACACATCAGCTGCTTCAAATGATTATATCTCAATGGAATAAGCCAAGATATGAATTGACATTTTGCCCGAGTGTGTAGCCCCTTTGCTCCTTCACAGCACACTTGAACGCAATACGGATGTCTTCACTTACCCAGTGTCCTGCCTTATCTGAACTGGGAAACTATGGTAACCAGCTTTGGAACAAGCCAGGATTCCAAGGCAAGTTCAAACTATAATTTAGGCTTTGTTTTGAAGCTAGGAAACATTGTAGCCCAAATAAATATGGCTGATTAGATCCCTTCAAGCCGAAGACATCCTGAGTTGATTCTCACTGATCACCTCGCCCCTTTTCACAGCAGGAAAAGGCCAACAATGTCAGCCCAATGCAAGAGGTCAGGACAGAGCTTGCCCCTGCTGTATGATGTAACCTTCACACCTAGGCATGTGTGTGTGCATGCATACACATAACAGTTTAAGAAATTCCTAATTTCTAATTAGGAATGTGTCCTAATGATATAATTCTATTCCACACATTGTGTCTGGTGTTTTTCTTCTTCTTCTTTTTCAAGTATTCAAACATTCTGAAAAGAATAACTTTCCTTGGAATGAGGAATTTGCAGTGATTGCAAAATTACACATAAATATGGGCAATGGCTGGTGAGATCCAGGAAACCAGAGTGAATTCTAGTGCATGGAGTGGAGGACAGCAAGGATTCATTATCCCTCCCTTTCCCTTCCTCATTGCTAGCAGAACCAGCTTGAATTATTCATCTATTTCACTGTTCTTAGAGCAGAATTCAGGGTATTTTTTTTCTTTGCAAGTGCAGAATATAAGCAGTTCTGCCTTACAGTCACCCTTTTTGCAGTTGATGCTACTGCATCCCTGCAATGCCACATTAGGACCTATGCCAGTGGTGGGGAGCAGGTGGTTCTCCAAGTCTGATCAGCCCCAGCCAGCAGGACCAATTGTCAGATATGGTTGGAGCTGCAGTCCAACATATATATCAAGGGCTACAGTTTCCCCAATCCTGATTTGGGCCTACTGAAGCAATGTCGCCCCAAACTGCATGTTGTGGGAAGCCAGGTTTTGCTACCATGACAGAATCAGTTTGATGGGACTGGATGGGAAGGGAGAGATAAAGAAGAACAGTTTGTGTAGATAATTAAAACAACAACAACCCTTTTCTAGCAGCAGTAAGAATGCTCAGGCACATTCTTCTGTTTCTGCTTCCTGGCTAAGGAACCACAAGAAAACATTCCCTAGAACCTGGTGACATTGAACAGTGACTCACCTGTGATATGATGTGATTACTCATCGACGGCTGTTGCTGGGGTGTGGGTGGAAGTGGTTGCTGTTGCTGCTGTTGCTGCTGAGCAGCGCATGGCAAGAGTCCTTGGCCAGGCTGAGCGGAGGAGACTTGGCTGCAGGCCTCTGGGGTACTTAGTGACAGACCTTCACAAGGAAACAAAATGCACACAACAGATGTTAACAAAAAATGTGCATTACTTCTGAAAGGAGAGGTGTGAGGGTTCAAGCCTGGCTAGAAGAAACACCCTAAGGACTGAAAATCCTTGATGTATACAAAAATGACTTCACACATGGTCAGGGGCACCTTTGTCATTGGCTTGGCTAGGCATTTCTACAACAGATTCAGTACAGAGCCATGGCTCAGTTGAAGCCTTGGTGCACAACACCCTACTTCTCTTAGCCTATTTCACTTTGGTGCACTGATGTCTGGGTTCTGCTGTTCTTGTGAGCTGCTCTGTGCATTTCTGTTATGAATAAATGCATATAAAATTCCAAGGTAACCAGATTTTCATAAGTTAATATGCTAGGCAAATCGAGCCTGAACTTCCCTGCACTTACAGGCAGACTTTCAAAATATATCCGCCTTCTCTGTAGCAGCTGGACAATCATCACAGCTGCATCTGAGCAATTTCGGGCATTAGCTGGTGTTTACTCCCACAGACCCTCAGTGAGGTAAAGGATTTACTTGTTAGTTCCATCTTCCAGGTGGATACAAAGGGTTCTGGTCATATTTTTACAGACTCAGCCATGAAAATAACTGAATGAACTAATCTCTCCTAGGTCCCAATACAGTGCCCTTTGGACCACCCCCCTGAAGAATATTTGTGGCACAAAAGGAAACCAGAAGTATAAAGAACACTGGTTAATTGCTCTGCTTTGTGGCAAACTTGGAAAGGGTAGCTGCATTAAGTGTCAATCTGTACACGCTTTAGCTCCTGGAGAATGCCAAGAACAGTTGATGCAACTGCCATCTGGTTCAGGTCCTCAATAAAGACCTCACTTCTGGGTTTTGTCTCAGGAAGTTGTTATATAGCTAGAAGCTAATTCACAAAATAGAATGGGGAAATGTATCCATGTTTTCCTACATGGATACAAATTGCAGCGCATCATGGCTAGCTGGGGATTCATTGTGGCATGTATGCTCAATACGTGTCTGCTCTGTATTCTGTACATTATTTTTTTCACATGTACATTGTTTTGTACAATAGAGATATTCTAAAACCATTATGTCTGAAGCAGCCTTAGCCTTCCCATATACATCCAAAGTAGAATCACAAAAGTAGAGTTGGAAGGGACCTCGAGAGTCCAGCCCCCTGCAATGCAGGAATCTCAACTAAAGCATCCCTGGCAGGTGGCCATCCAACTTCTGCTTAAAAACTTCCAAGGAAGGAGAGTCCACAGCCTCCCGAGGGAGGCTGTTCCATTTTCAAACAGCTCTTACTATCAGGAAATTCTTCCTGATGGTTAGTCAGAATCTCTTTTCTTATAACTTGAAGCCATGTTTGTCTGAGTCCTACCTTCTGGAGCAGGAGAAAACAAGCTTGCTCCATCTTCCATGTGACAGCCCTTTAGATACTTGAAGATGGCTATCATATTTTCTCTCCTCTATTTGGATTTACCACCAAGGAAGACAAACCAATGCTCTTACTTATGAGCAATCGTACGGCAACATACTGCATGTTTTATTCATCTGCTCCTGCTCTTTGTAAATATGTACTGCAGGTGTGCAAGGGAGGGGAAAGTGAAAGAGTAATGACAAGAAACAATAAAATAAAAATGAAGTGACCTGAAAATGGCACTATTCAGATGCGACTTGATCCCCCCCTGCCTGCTTCTCTCCCAAGGCCAGATATCTAGCACTTTGACCTCAAGAGATATCCTTTGTAATCATCATCATCACCATCATCATTTTATTTGTATGCTGCCTTTCCGTAGTTGAAGCCATGCTCAAGGCAGCTTACAAGATTACAAAATTACAAAAGTAGTCATAAGCAATAAATAAAACGCATCAAAAAGTACACAAGAAAACTAAAACAAATTCCACATAAAACGTAAGATATAAATATACAAAAAATTCCTATCAATAACAGCAACAACAAAAACCAACAAAACCACCTAAACAATACCCCTGAATAACCAGATCTTTGCCCAGTTTCACTTATACCAAAATACACTGTCATAGCAAAGGAGGGGCAAGAATTGTGACCGTGAGCAGGCAACAAGGGATAGAGGCAGGAGAAATAAATACGGGCATTTCAGTGCCTGCCCCTGAAGTTCAACTGGAAGATACTTGTAAACAGGGTGAGTACATGGATGGTTGGATATGAATCATTCCCAACAGCGAGAGAGGAGACACAACGCTGCTGTGTTCCACACCCACCCCTTTATTGATATTATTCCAATTTCTGAGCCAAAGAAGAATAATTAGTACATCTGTAAAGCCATCATCCACCCTCTTTGCAGAGGAAGATGACTTGGTGATGCTGCGGAGTAACAGAAGGGAGCCTGGAGACTGCAATTCCTTCCATGCCGACTTGACTGGGAAAATAGAACAATATGTTTTTCATATAATTAAGATGTATAAGCAGAGAGCTGTATTTTTTGGCTAACTGCAAGGTTGTCACCTGAGCGCAAAGGTTGGTAGCTGGTGATCAATTCAGCATCCTAAGAATTTCTGTATACCAACATCCCACACAACGATGGTTTACAAGCTATAAGGAACACCATTTCAGATAAAACCACAGCGGACTTTGCCACCAAACTCTGCCAATTTGTCCTTACCCACAACAACTTCAAATTCGGTGACGACCTGTTCCTTCAGATCAGCGGCACAGCAATGGGCACCCGCATGGCCCCACAGTATGCCAACATCTTCATGGCAGATTTAGAACAACGTTTCCTAAACTCCTACCCACTCAAACCTCTCTTGTACCTGCGATACATTGACGATATTTTTATCATCTGGACACATGGTCAACAGACCCTGGACACCTTCCACCAGAAATTCAATGATTTTCACCCCACAATCAACCTAACAATGAATCAATCTATGCAAGAAATACATTTTTTGGACACTACTATAAAAATACAGGATGGACGCATAGACACCACCTTATACCCTAAACCAACTGACCGACAAACATATCTACATGCCTCTAGCTACCATCCCAAACATACCAAACAGTCCATTGTATATAGCCAGGCACTACGTTACAGCCGTATCTGTTCCAATTCTACAGACAGAGACTCTCACCTAAGAGATCTACAGCAAACCTTTTTAGAACTAAAATACCCAGCAGATGAAGTTAGACAACAGATCAACAGAGCCAGACAGATACCCAGAGAGAACTTGCTGCAAGACAGACCCAAAAAAGAAAATAACAGAACACCTCTAGTCATCACATACAGCTCCCAAGTTAAAACAGTACAACGCATCATCAAAGATCTACAACCTCTCCTGGACAATGACAGTTCTCTTTCTCAAGCTCTGGGAGGAAGACCTTTCATTGCCTACAGACAGTCACCCAATCTTAAACAACTCCTAACCCACAATAATACTACAACCAGACGTAACACGGACACTGGCACCAGAGCCTGCAATAAACCCAGATGCCAACTTTGCTGCCACATACACCCGGACAACACCATTACTGGCCCCAACAACATCACACATACCATCTCGGGACTATTTAATTGCTCATCGTCTAACATTGTATATGCCATCAAATGCCAACAGTGTCCTTCAGCTCTCTATATTGGACAAACAGGCCAAACCTTACGCCAAAGAATAAACGGACATAAATCAGACATCAAGAATCACAAGACAGAGAAACCAGTAGGAGAACACTTCAATCTCCCAGGACATTCTATACAAGATCTCAAAGTAGCTGTATTACTACAAAGGAATTTCAGGAATAGACTGGAAAGAGAAGCTGCTGAATTGCAACTCATTACCAAACTTAAAACCATGGAGAGACCTGGTCTGAACAAAGACATTGGATTCTTATCTCATTATACATGACAAAGCCATTTTTCACCTTCTCACCCCTTGCTTTTTCCTGTAAGACCTATTGCAGTCGTTAAGAGTCGTCAACAGGCTCATCACAGCTATCTGCCAATCACCCATTCCCACCACCCTTCTGAGTAATACCCCTCCCCACCTTCTCACTATATAGAAGGATCTGGCAACTTCTGTTTCAGTGTATCTGAAGAAGTGTGCATGCACACGAAAGCTCATACCAAGAACTAACTTAGTTGGTCTTTAAGGTGCTACTGGAAGAAAAAAAAATTTTTGCTAAGAATTTCTGCCTGCTTTCTCCCTCTCCTTTAGTCATTGGATTATACAGCTAATAAAAAATAATAATCCGTATTATCTGATAACATCTCAGAAGTCAGAGAGATGGAGCAACATTTACAGTAGCTGGGGAAGTGGGGCTGCAGTGTCCATGGCAGGGGGAAGGGAAGCTGTAGTGGAAAAGGCTCAGGGCCCCCTCCATATCCTTCCCTCTTTTTATTCCCTGGACAAAACTCACACACAAAATGAAAGTTAGTTGGAAACTCAGATCTTGACAACTTAACAAATTAACTTAGGAAATTATCCTCCCAGCACAGAATTCTGAGGGAATGGGGTGGGGTGGGGTTAAAGTAATCACATGTTATATGGAATGGTGGGAAAACAAAAGTAGAACCAAGTAATTTTGAAGAGTTTGGGAGGGAATAAATTCCACCAATCAAAAAAACAACAACACTTGGATAATGTAAGGTGCAATACAGGAAGTTCAATACAACACAGTTCAACTGATGGTACATTAAGATCTGGGCATGAATGAGAATTCAATAGTGATATGTTTAGCCACTCCTGTCAAGCCTTAAACCAGCTGATATTTTTCATGAATGACACAAAAACTTTGAAGGTAAATACAACATTTTGGACAGGCAACTCTCACCATTTTGTGGCATTTTCTCTTGGGAATTATAGGATCAAAACTACCTAAACAGTACCAAAATTTATGTATGCAGCTACAGCTGCAGGAATATTATTTGCCCCCAAATGGAAAGAAGTAGTAGTCCTGACGAGAGAAGAATGGCTACAGAATGGATTATGCAGAAATGGCGAAACTTACCAGAAGAATAAGAAATCAGGACAACAAACTTTTTTATAAGGGAATGGAAATGGTTTATTGATTATTTACAAACTATAAACAGATTAAAACATAGGCAGGATTATTGTTATAACTTGCAGCTTCAAAAACATATATGAGAAGGGATGAATAAAAGAATAAGTCAAGATAATTTGGAATATGCAGGGAATGATGAAAATAAATTTAAGGAACCACAGAAAGAGGAGGAAGGAAGTTGAAGTTTGAAATGTTAGAATTATTGTTGAACTATTGTTGAAAGGTAATTAAAAGAAAATTATAAATAAAATTATATATAAAAAAGAGAATTCAAGAGTGCTATGTTTAGCCATGTCTGTCAAGCCTTCAATCAGCTAATATGTTTCATGAATGACACAAAAACTTAGAAGGGAAATACAACATTTTTGACTTGCAACTCTCACCATTTTGTTGCATTTTTTCAAGACAGAAAAGTCATGAAACTCAATTTTCCAGAAAACCCAGCTGGAAGAGTGAAACCAGTTTATATCATTGATTCATCTAGCTCTGCTTTATCTGTAATGAGTGGAAATAGTTCTCCAGGGCTTCAGACAGCCTGGGTCTACTCTGACTTGTTGGGGATTGAACCTGGGACTTTCTGATAGAAACCTTCTACTACAGTTTTCTTCTTGTTCTTGTATTGCTTCATCCTGACCACTATCCATCAAAACTCCAGTCTTCAACATAAATGGTAAATCTTACTCTTTCATTTCCAGTAGGTGCACTCCATCTCCCCTTGCTTAGTTTTCCCCATTATGATGGTGTGGAAATGCTAGTTTCAAAATCACTTTTCCCCCACCCAATTTATAGTATTAAGGGACTAACAGCTCATTTCATCAATAATTTTCTTTTCCAAGGTCCACATAACTTGTGTATTTCTCTTGATTTATTGGCCTGTGAGCTGCCTCAAGATGGGAACAATCTATAGTTATTATTGAATTGTGCACTAACTAAAAGAACAGGAGAACCTCAGAATTGAGGGTGCAGATTGAATTCCTCACCAATCCAGGAGAATTATGCAGGGCCACAGCTACTAATACAGCCTTGGCCATCTTTCTTGTTGAGTGCAACTGCCACTGATGGAAAAAGAACCAGGACTATTCACATGAGTTGCTTATGGAAGGCATAGCTCCTTGACAGACTCATCCAAAACACGTGTCCACTTAGCACTCATCAGCACTGAGGAGACTTGTAGCATGGCTCGATGTCATCACTTGAGAGGTACTACAATAGTACTCTCTAAAGCACACACGCACACACCCTATGACCGTCACATACAAAGCAGCTGTGTAAAAAAGGAGTCTACACTGTTTTCAAATGTGAGAACTGTTCTATGTAGAAAAGCATCACTGCGAGGAAAAATTCTGCAACTCATCTGCATATCAACATGTGTGCATCTGTCTCACTGAGTGTACAGAATTTGAAAATCCATTAGTTACAGCATCCCAATGCTGATGAATGGCAAAGGAGAGATATACTTGCCACAGTGATAACCTAATCTGACTTGTAGGTGTCCCGCCTCACCCTGCACAGAAGTGCTTTCCCTAAAACAAACTGGTTGCAATGCCATCAAGCCTTGAACGGGAGTACCAGACCTCCCAAATCTCAAAGGCAACAGAAGGCTCCTTGGTAGTAAGTATCCATTTACAGAGGTGACCTAGGCATCCTAGACAAGATCAAGCCAAGGGGTGTACAACAGCAATTGGTGGGGCATCACAGAGCATCACTGCTGTTTACTGAGAGAGGGAGGGGGCAAGGAGCGGACAGTGACAGGAGCATCAGATTGGCTCTGATGCCACACTTGCACCACACTAAGCTCCCAGCACATTGATCCTTCACCTTTTGGTAAGGGGCAGCAATGTTCAGCAATGGAAAGCCAGGCAAACAATGCTGCCCTCCCTGTGGCATCCTGCTGACTGCTGCTGGGGTGCACATTCATTCTACACTCCATTAAAATCAAAGGGCTTTTCCTCTTTCTTATTTTTGCAGATTGGCTTTGCAGCCAGTATATAAAACAGAATGGTTTATGGGCAATTCAAGAACTCAGGGTGAAGAGGGATAGAGGCCGCAACAGCAGTGCCAACTCTTTAGAGAAAGAAAACTGCTACTTTGACTGTCACTTTGGTTAAGAGAGAATGCAGCATAGAAATCAATAAAATGAAATTTTAAAAGCACATGTGGGGAACTATGAGGAAATTACTACTAGCAACAAACTTAGATGGGATGGTGATGAATGGATGGAAGGGGAAAGCAAATGGTCTTGAAGCTTTGAGTTTTTATCATTCTGGCCCATATCAAAATTATTACATTTCTCAGTCTTCTTAAGTTCTGAAAATAGGAAAGAATGCAAGAGGCAGGGTCAATAAGGTGCAATTATCATTTAATTAAACTCCAAAGTGTTTTGGTTGCCTTCATAAAAAGGAGACTCATTTCTGCAGTTAGTTAAATAAAAAATGCATCATTATGCAGAGGAACAATCAAGTTAGGAAACATGAGAACTAAAACTAGAATTGCACTTCCTTGGCCTTGCCTTTGCAACTTTGCCTATAGGATCTTTTTACATATTGCTTTTCACCAAAGCTACAAAGCAGCTTACAAAACAAAAGCATACAACATTAAAACCATAAATTAACTTTTGAGTCTGTCAGCATGTGGCATTAGTTCTTCCTCCCGTATATATTGCTGACAGACTCAAAAGTTAATTTATGGTCAATCCCTGGGATGGTGGCTAGAAGGGAGGAATCATGAAACAATCATACATGGATCACAAGCAATTTGTTGTCAAATCCAGGTGTAATTCTAACCTGGTTGAAATCAATGGTTTTGTCACTGAGCCCAATGACATGAAGATGACTGAACTCACTAGGTAGGATTAGCATGCACCCAGGGCTTAGAAACCTGCAGAGTCATCTGGGTTTATTTCTGGAATGGGACAATCTTCGCTACCAATCTGTTTCTTCTCATTTCCTCCCCAGTTTTCACTGCTAGCACATTTGCTACCCCACTCCAAGCTGACCACATACCTCACTGAGCTCTATCCTCCTCTCTCGCAGGATGTTTTTCAGGTCTTCTGTCTATATAGTTGCAGAGTAGCACAGGTGCAGCAAAGAATGAGCTGAAGGCCCCTGTCCATCTCTCCAGTGACAACAAGAAAGCAACCTCCAGTTCTTTATTGGGCGACAACTAGTTTTAATCCTGGATTGCCCAAAATGGACTCACCACAAGCCACAAGGTTTTCTCTCATTCTAACGGAATGGGGGCAGTAAAGAGGGAAGTGATACCTGGCCTGATAGTCCTGCTGGCACTGCTTCCTTTGCCGATGCCACCGATGCTGTCTCCTCGTGTCAAAATGGAAATGCCGCTAAAGCTGCTAGCTTTGGTGACAGGAGGACGTAGATTGCGGGTAGAGCCATCTGAGTCTGTGCTGCTCCAAGGCCTGGGCTCAAGTGACTTCAGATCGCTCTCGGTGCTGCTCTGGCGGCTGCCTGAGGCCCGGCTGAGCCCATCCCGGTTACCCCTGCAGCAGAGATTACAGCGGTTAACGCCACTGAGAGCTAGAAAGGTACAGCATGTCTGGATATTCAATGCATCAATGTGTTGTTTGTGTTAGAAGAACAGACAAGACAAGCACAAGTAGCTACACTGAGAAGGACCAGCTCAGCGAATACCACCCATCACATGAATTAGCATGGAGGCTGGTGAGTTTTACAGGCAGCTCCTGGCAATGTCGGCTGCCATATGTGTAGAATGGTCTGTATCGTAGCTGCTCAAAGCCTACCCAGAAACAGAGATCTAAAAGGCACATTGACCTCCTAAGATACAGATCAGGCAGGGAAAATAATCTGAATGGACTTGGTATCTCTTTCTGATCAGACAGCAGACGAACTGGATCTCTCAAACAGCAGGCCTGGACCAGATTAACCACTGAGCAAGCAGCCTAAGGCCCCAGCAAATGTGGGATCTTCCCTTCCAAGATACATTTATTTGGAAGTTCCCCAATGTAGCACACCTATCCTGCTCCTGGCACACATCATTTTCAAAAATGCCTCAAAACAAAAATGGGACCTGTCTCTCATTATGAGACAAGGAGAAAATAGAAGCCACTGTGAATCCAGTAGAAAGAAGAAAACATCAATGGCTGGCTGTCTGGCATGAGAAGATAAAGGAAATTGTAGAACATTTCAGAAGAACAGGATAGATAATAGAGAAGGAAGCTACTTCATTGCAGAGTTACAGAGCGGTATATGTAAGCAGAGCAGAAAGGGATGCCTGTGATCAGAGATGTCTAGTCCTCTGAGAATACAGCTCAACCAGAAGGACCCCCATGCCAAGCACTTCAAAAATAAATGATGTATTTGGCTTTGAGGCTATATTTGTTTATTCTGTGACTAAATTTATATCCCTCCCTTCTTTCCTGAAAAGACGGCATGGGCAGCTAACAACATTAAATCAACAAACAAACAAACAAATATTTGAACATCTATGGTATTTGGATGTCCGTACTCCCTTCCAAAGGACTGCACAAATAAAAATGCCTTTAAATTCTGCCTGAACATGGCCAGGAAAGGGGACTGCCTAATCTCCCCAGGAGGGAGTCCCAGAGATGAGGTGCTGCCACGGAGAAAGCCCTGTCTTTGCCAGTCACAACAGAGCCCTTCTCCCTCTAATTTTAAACTGTGTGTTGAGGCAGGGACATATGGAGGGAGGTGATTCTTCAAGTGTTGGCTCCCAAGTAATTTTGTGCTTTGTATATGAGCACCAACATGTTAAATTGATCCCAGAAGCTCACCAGAAGCCAGCACAGTCCTCTCAGGATTGGAGTGTTGAGCTCTCCTCCAGGCACGATCATGTACTCTAACTTGGCCCTATTTGTCCCAAGTTTTGCACCACCTCCGTTCTAGCAAAAAACCAGTCCTTTTCATAGCCCAGAGCTCCGCAGAAAATCAAGGGGCTTTCCAGCTCCCATGGACCTAAAGAGGACACAATCATGTTGACGGCTCTCTACATCTCACCATGCCACAAGCAGAGCAAGGGCTTCAACAGCAGCAGCAGCAATGCCAGCTGGAAAATTCCCCGGAGCATTCAAGAATATTTCATTTTCCATAGGTCTGCAGGGGCAGACCATGCTCAAATCTCCCCCACCCCTGCAGGGAACCAGTCGCTTAAACTTCACAAGGGAGTGATCTATCCATAACAAGGTGATAAGACACCCTCTGATCACCACTGAATCACTCCCAACCCATTCCATAACCAAAACAACAACAACAACAACAATCAGACTAAATATATGGCCCACGCTCTGTGTTGGACTACTGATGACTTAAGACAACCCCCTGATTGTCATGGCAGCCATGAAGTCCTAAACTGATTTCCAACAGGACAGCTTCCATATGGACACTGAAGTCCTTCATAACCAGCATACTAGGGTTCTACAAAACCACACCAGAATCTGCATCTGCCAGTTCAGGGAGGCTACTGGGCAGCAGGATGGATGATACACCAGCAGCATCCGTATTCTGTATTTTTGGCTAAGTATCAGTCTGCATCTGTATGAGAACTATTTTAATTCTTTTAACATGTGGAATAGTTTTAAATGTTGGTAATGGTTTTTATATATGGAAACAGTGCTTTTTTCCTCAGGGGGTACTCAAGGGTATGCAGTACTGCCCCCCCTTGTTGCTAAAAAGTGTAGCACTTACGGGAACAACTTCATGGTGAGTAGCAGCACCTATTTTTCTAGAAAAAAAAGAACTGTATGGAATGGAACTGTTTTTAAACTTTTCTTGTTTTGTGGTTGTGATTGTTTTATAATTGTAATATTTCATTACTGTTACACACCTGGGGCCTTATGGTAAAGGGCAGCTAAAAAATCTAATAATGTAAATGAATACAGTGGTGCCTCGCAAGACGAAATTAATTCGTTCCGCAAGTTTTTTCTTCTTGCGAGTTTTTCGTCTTGCGAAGCACGGTTTCCCATAGGAATGCATTGAAAATCGATTAATGCGTTCCTATGGAGACCGCCTTCAGACCAGGTCTGGGGACAGTCTGTCCCCGGACCTCTTCTGAAGGCTGGCGGGGGGAGAAGGACTTTTCTCCCCACCGCCAGCCTTCAGAACAGCCTTCTGAAGGCTGGCGGTGGGAAGAAAAGCCCTTCTCCCGCCGCCAGCCTTCAGAAGAGTTCCCCCAGGGCTGCCTAGGCTGCAGATAGCAGCCTGCTGCCCCGCGCGAGGGGCGCTCTTCTTCAGAGCGCCCCTCGCGCGGGGCAGACATTCGCAGCTTGGGGAGCCCTGCAGGACTTCCCCGCAGGGCTCTCCAAGCTGCGGATAGCAGCCTGCTGCCCCGCGAGAGGGGCGCTCTGCTTCAGAGCGCCCCTCGCGCGGGGCAGACATCCGCAGCTTGGGGAGCCCTGCGGGGAAGTCCTGCAGGGCTCCCCAAGCTGCGAATGTCTGCCCCGCGCGAGGGGCGCTCTACAGCAGAGCGCCCCATGCGCGGGGCAGCAGGCTGCTATCCGCAGTCTAGGCAGCCCTGGGGGAACTCTTCTGAAGGCTGGCGGCGGGAGAAGGGCTTTTCTTCCCACCGCCAGCCTTCAGAACAGCCTTCTGAATGTTGGCGGTGGGGAGGAAAACCTTGCTCACAGCGCAAGTCTTCAAGACAGGTCCGGGAACAGAGGAGAAGCGCTGCGCGCCTTCTCCTCTGTTCCCGGACCTGTCCTGAAGGCTTGCGGTGGGAGGAGGGCTTTCCTCCCCACCGCCAACATTCAGAAGGCTGTTCCGAATGTTGGCGGTGGGGAGGAAAAACCCTCCTCCCACCGCAAGCCCCGGGAGCAGAGGAGAAGCGCTGCGCGCCTTCTCCTCTGTTCCCGGACCTCCCACCGCAAGCCTTCAGGACAGGTCCGGGAACAGAGGAGAAGGCGCGCTGCGCTTCCCCGCTGTCCCCGGAGATTTCCCTATGGGCTTTCGTCTTGCGAAGCAAGCCCATAGGGAAATTCGTCTTGCGAAGCAGCTAAAAAATCAGAAAACCCTTTCGTCTTGTGGGTTTTTCGTTTAGCGAGGCATTCGTCTTGCGGGGCACCACTGTATCAGGTACACCAGCCTATATCTGTCTCCCAGCTTGACTGGCTTCCTGCTAACACAGATGGAATCGTGGTTAACTACTGTGACATTCCTCTAGACACACACACACACGTTTTTGCCCAGTGCTGTATTGAGTACTTGGGCAGAAGGGCTCAGTCAGATCAGGAAAAGTTGAATGAACAAGTTAACAGGAAGTTTAGTTTATCTGCACACTTAACATGATTCCTATAATGAGTTAGATAGAAAGTTAGTTCAGGCACAGAGACCTGTCCTACATCTTCCACTGTGAAGACAGGTGCAAGAATTCATTCAGTTATTTTAGCACTCTCTTACTCCCTGGTTGTCCAAAGATCCAACCACCTCCCTGGCCAAGTTCCTACTTCTAATTGCATTTGTTGTCATTTAGTGATTTGCTCCTCAAATTCTTTTTTTGCATTATGTACTGTCGGCTTGCATTTCTCAGTTATTTTCTTGGTTTGGTCTCCTCATTTGGACAAGACTTTCATTTTCTAAAGTCTTCTTCCTTGATGCTGCTTGTTAAGCAAGCCAGAATCCTCCTGACCCTAGTGGTACTTTTCCTAAACTGGGATATACATTCTAGCTGAATTTCTATTATTGCTGCTTTGAACAATTTTATTATGTTTTTAGATATGTTGTAAGCCACCCACAGCGGCTCGGGAAACCCAGCCAGAGGCGTGGGGTATAATGATGATTAACAAATTATTATTATTAATTCTCAAGCATTAAAGAGATCTGACTCTTTACTTTTCCTCTCAACTTCTTTTTTACCAATCACCTGCTTTTGGGGAAGTTTCCTCTTTTGAAGTAAAATGTAACTGTGTTGGAATTCTTTGGAAATGTTGAACATGACAGTAATTTAGGCACTGTCTCCAATCAATTTAACAATATTTACATCATGGACCAGGTCCTGAATTATTTTATTAATAATAAAATTTAAGTCCAGAGTCACACACACACACACCTGCCTAGTTGGTTTCATCTCTAACCATTGTATGGTTCGGTGTTTTAAGATATTTGGAAATTTAGTGGCACGACAGTGCATCAGGGAGAACATATGACGCGAGTATGAGGTTTTGTTTCTTAGATGTAAAAATGGCTAGGTTGGACTCCAGGTGGCTGAAAAGGTATAAGGTGAAGAAATGTCTGTCCCTACAATGGCCAATTGCATACAAGCCACTGTAGACCAGAACTGGAAATGAAGGAGAGGGGAGAAGTTCTAAAATTTTCAACACTAAGCTGTCTGCTGAGCAACATCCCCTGGAGCATGTTCTTAACTGCATCCTTCCACTTGAAGGGGAGCTGCTATGCCTGTATATGAACTACTCATCTGTGCTGAGCTCTTGCTTTAGTTATATTTGCACATACATTAAGGGCAGCAATATAGGAAGTCTGATCCATGGGGCACAGTCTGAGTGATGCTACATAAGGATAGTTCGACCTCAAGGGATCATTAAGATTTTAAAAATATTGCATTGAATTGCCTCTTGTTCTGTGGCCAGAAAAGTAGGATACTGATCAAGAAATGTGCCCTGACATTCCTTTACCTAGGAGCATTTTAAATCACTTTCATGTTAAGCTAGCCCCTGATAACATATTGTTGTACTGAAGGGTGAATGGAGAATTAAGTAACTTTCACATCTTTTTAATATCTACCCCACTGAAAAGCCATTTTTATCAGTTTGCAGCATTAGGAGAGGACAAGAGGTAGATCTTGATCACTTTTCTGTCTAAGCAGCTGAAGTTTAGGGAAAACTCTGATTACCGCCCCCCCCCCATAAAAGATTGCTCATTCAGATGCTCTGCTAACACAGAATGTCTTGCTGCCTTTATTTAAGGGGTAAAGAGGACCCCTGACCGTTAAGTCCAGTACTTGCACTTTTGGCGTGCTTTCGAACTCCTAGGTTGGCAGGAGCAGAGACTGAGCAACGGGAGCTCAACCCGTCACGGGGATTTGAACCACCAAGCTTCTGATGGGCAAGCCCTAGGCTCTGTGGTTTAGACCACAGCACCACCCGCATCCCTGCCTTTATTTACCCACAAGTAATTCAAAGAGAAAATGAATCTCACAACGAGGTTAAAAAAAGGATGGAGAACTTGTGCTCATGAGTTAGGGACGATGGGAACTGCAGTCTAACAGCATCTGGGAAGACCACAGGTTCCCCATCCTTGGATTAAAGACAGCCAAATGTTCCATGAGATTATGCAAGACTCTATTCTCATAAAGGTTCAATGCATGGTGAAGATGGCTGGATCCAGATTGAAATATTCCCAATTCTTGCATCCAGTCCCCATGCCTAGCCTCCATCAAACTGCAGTTCTAAGCTCACTTACTTGAAAGTGAGCTACAATGAAATAAGTGGAACTTCCTTCTTAAGTATATGCGCTTGGACACCAGCAATCTTTTGAATACACCAGAGTTTTAGTTTTATCTGTGTTTGCATGTGTGTGGGAGAGGTTGGACACAAAGTGATGTTACAAAAGATGAGACAATTTGAAGGACTCCACAAGCAGCCATGCATGGTGCGAATTTGCTCTGCAAGACAAATGTATGCAAGAAATCACACAGAGGTACCTAAAGATCTGCCGCCTTTTGTGAGAGCTAGAAGAAAAGCCTTCTTTGGAGAGTCTGTTGGTTAACATCAAAGAAAAGCATTGTTATGGAGTTTCAAGATCCTCTCTCCCTTAAGAAAGCCTGAAGATGGAAGGAAGCATGCATGCATGAGTTGTACTAACCTGCTGTCGTTCAGGAATCCGTTCTGGCCAGACTACCAGCAGACAGAGCCACACAATTTGAAATGGAAACAAAAAGAACAGCTCTCATAAGATATTTGTCCTGGCAAGCTGAAATCAAGGGGCATCTAGGCACTCAAAAAGAAAGGAGTTCAAGATCCCCTGCTAAAATATTCCTATAATTGCAACTAAGTGCAATAAAAGAGGGAAACCCCATGCAAAGGGGGAGGGGAGCAGGAAGCAAAAGCAAAGGGGTAGAATAAATTATTTTATATCCAATAATTTATAATCCAATATGTTTTGGATCTATCAGGTCCTTCATCAGAAATTTCCTTTTTTTTAACCCTTTTCTGTTACAAAATTGTACAGACGTAAATCATAAAGTATGACATTGCTGAAAAAGTGGGTCACTATGTATATTGTTTTACAGTGATTATAGTAAATCAGTTCAATTAATTCTTCAACCAATCAGCTTGGAAAACACAGAATAATAGGAGTGAGCTAATGAGTAGTGCCAGCTTACACTATATTGTAATATATGTTGCAGGTATTTCTCATCCATGTGTTGTTTCATTTGAATATTTAATAAAATCATAGAATCATACCACACAGTGTAAAAATTATCTCCTTTTTTTCCTATATCCTTGCCATCTTCAATTTTTGCAACAACATTTCCATTTTGGCTGTTTGCCAATATTCATTAATTGCAAGGTTTTCCAAGTTCTGTCTGTTACTGTTCTAGCAACTGTTCATAAATGTATAATTAATTTCTTACTTCTTGATTGGTTTTTATCTGAAGTATGTAAGTTAAGTAAGGCTAAAGAAGAAGTTAATGGGATTGTCTGAGCTATCTCTTTAAAAACTTCCTTCCAAAATAGTTCTATTTGTGGACATTTCCACCACAGTTTTCTAGTTCTGCTGAATCTCTCAGCGGCTTTTGATACTATTGACCATGGTATCCTTCTGAACCATCTAGAGGAGTTCGGAGCTGGGTGGGGGCACTGTTAAGCAGTGGTTCCCCCCCTTCCTCCTGGGCTGTGTATAGAAAATGGTTTTTGGGGTTGAGTGTTCAGACCCCATGGCTCTCACTTGTGGGGTGCTTCAAGGCTCCGTCCTCTCCCTCATGCTTTTCAACATCTGTATCAGGGACGTCAAACTCCCGAGAGACTGCAATCTACTCCCAGGAAAAAAACAACTAGCAGTGATCTACCCATGGGGGGGGCAAAGTTGTTGAGCAGCTTTTTTTAGCAGAGAACACAATGGTTCTGCCGATTTTTTTGGGGGGGGGGACGAGCAAAAAAATCCGTAACCAGGTAGTAAACCTGCAGCTATAGCTCTGTCTTCCGTTTTTGCAATCATGCACAAATGAAGGACAGAGCGAGGGGGCGAAGCCGGATGCTCCCCACCCGGCTTTCAACCTGTCAATCACGGTCGACCGGATGGACATCCCTGATCTATATGAAGCTTCTGGGAGAGATCATCAAGGGCTTGGGCTGGGTGTTCACCAGTATGCAGATAATACCCAACTCTACCTCTCTTTTAAATCAGAACCAGTGAAGGCAGCGAATGTCTTGTGTGAGTGTCTAGAGGCAGTTGGAGGATGGATGGTGGCTAATAGACTGAAGTTGAATCTTGACAAGGCAGAAGTACTGTTTTGGGGGACAGGGGGTGGGTGGAGGTGGAGGACTCCCTGGTCCTGAATGGGGTAACTGTGTCCTTGAAGGACCAGATGTGCAGCCTGGGAGTTATTTTGGATTCACAGCTGTCCATGGAGGCACAGGTCAATTGTGTCCAGGTTAGCTGTCGACCAACTCCATCTGGTACGGCAGCTGAGACCCTACTTGCCTACAGACTGTCTCACCAGAGTGGTGCATGCTCTGGTTATCTCCCGCTTGGACTACTGCGGGAAGGTGACTCAGAAACTATAACTAATACAGAATGTGGCAGATAGACGGGCGACTGGGAGCAGCCGCCTGGACCATGTAACACTGGTCCTAAAGAATCTTCACTGGCTCCCAGTATGTTTCTGAGCACAATTCGAAGTGTTGGTGCTGACCTATAAAGCCCTAAACAGCTGCAGCCCAGTCACTCCAGGGGTCTTCTAGTGGTTCCCTCATGGCGAAAAGTGAAGTTACAGGGAACCAGGCAGAGAGCCTTCTTGGTAGTGGCGCCCTCCCTGTGGAACACTCTCCCATTAGATGCTAAGAAAATAAAGAACTACACAACTTTTAGAAGACATCTGAATGCAGCTCTGTATTGGGAAGTTTTTAATGTTTTAAACATTTTACTATGTTTTTATATGTGCTGTAAGCTGCCCAGAGTGGCTGGGGAAACCTAGCCAGATGGGCAGGATATAAATAATACAGTTGTTGTTGTTGTTGTTGTTGTTGTTGTTAAGTATGTACCTATAACTTGGCATCTTCTTCAGCATAATTTAACACCTCAGTGTTAAATACCATCCATGCACAATTTTGAGTGAAAGTGCCATAGTAGTTGCTGACACTGTTTTATATGGTGTTTTTTGTCTATAAATTGTTCCACTTATCCTCAATGTATATCCCAATTTAGTTCCCACCAACTTTTTAGATTTTGCTGAGGGCAAAATTGGTTCTCAATAAGGGTTCTGTATAAAAGGGAAATTTATCTCTTAGTCATTATACTATTTCTTATTACAATCTATTTATATTCTGTTTGCTTGTGGCATCATTTTTTATTTGTTTATTTGTAATAAATTATCTTAAACAATATCCTAACATCCATGAAATTTTATTATTTTCTAAACCTATTTGCATCTCTCCTACTGTAAGAGGTTGCCCCTTACTATAATAATCTTTAAAGTATTATAAATGGTTTTCTTTCCATTATATGATCTGTTTTTATTTTGAAATAAAGGATTACGTTGTATCAGAATTATAGGTGGGTCCTATAATTTGACCAAATTTTCCCATATTCAAAATGATGGTAAACCAACTCATTGATCAAAGCTTATTTTTCATTAATTCTAATGCCCTTATAGGAACATTATCAATTGCTATATCCCATGTTGACAACTGGATTCTCTTATTGGATGACATCAATTCCACCATAGGCCTAAATTGGCTTGCTTCATAATAATTCAGGGAATTTCAAAATGCAGAAGCTCAGTCTTTTGTTATGCTGTCTCTACTTTCTATAGTAAAAGGGGAGACAGCATACCAAAGGCTGAGCTTCTGCATTTTGGAATTCCCTGGGGGATCCAAAACGTGTTGGGCTATAAACTACTGGACATAAAAATATTGGGTATTTCCCCTACCTCTTTGCTTCCTGCTCCCCACCCCACGCCCACCCCAATAACTAGTCTCCAACTGAAATGTAAGTATGCTCACTGACCTAGGGAGGGAGATCTGTAATTTGATTTATATGTGCAGCTCAAGACATACATTTTTACATAGAACTTATATAGTTAAAAAACACCCAATAGAACATAGAACTTATATAGTTAAAAAACACATAGAACTTATATAGTTAAAAAACACCCAATTACTATTAAAAATGAGATATTTGTTTCTCCCTAAAAATAAGGAACAACCAAAAGGTTAACCATCTTGACAGTTCAGCCCCCTTCATTTTTGCTCTCCCTGCTTGTCCTCACTTCCCTGATGCTACTGATTTTTTTGGTCTGATGTTGTTAGCAGAAGACTGGGGGGCCCTTTGGCTCCCAATGGCCCAGTCAATGTGGAGTTACATTGGAGTTTGCCTGCTTTGGTTGACCATCTGAGCTCTAAGGGTGTAGTAAAACAATAGACTTTATACAAGAGTGGGGGGAAATTGTGGATTATTATTTTTTTAAGCTAGTGCAACTAACTTGTATTTCTGAGGTTTAAAATATCATTGTAATGTGGGGGGATCGTTTGATTATGTACATTCATTTTGGATCCATGTTGGTCATCCAGCAGAGGGTGCATCCAAATCCCACCCACTTTTGTTAATCATTTAGTTAAGTAATGTTAATTCAGTATGGACCATTCAAAATGAATTTCAACCTCCTTGCCCAACATGGTTGGTATGCTCAGCATTTAAAAGCACCAAATTCCTTTAAATCCATTAAGTACTGATAGTAAATCAACACAAGACGATTTTAAAATGAATAAACAGAATGTTTAACAACTTCTGCATACAGCAGCAACGATATCCACAGCCCTGATTGAAGGCAAATGTTGACAGTGCTGGACTGTAGAACCTTTTCTTGGTGACTGGATAGGAAAAGGATTAACTGTTTAAAATCAGATTAGAACTCATGGTAATGCATGAGAGAAACCTAATGAAAAAGACAGCTTCATTAAGTATATACTTCTATGAGCCCGCGAATTGTTTGTGGATACTCAGTGCTACAACACTGCTGAAGCTAAATAGGCATGAACCTAGACAACTAGAATAGAAGATCATGTAGGAGTAGGAATTTTTAAAATGGTATTCATGCTCACCTCTCGTGCAAATATGCGTTCTCTAACCCTTTGATACTCCTCCTCTCGCTCTTCTATGGATTTACTCCTCCGTCCATCTTGCAGTGGGATTCTGATCTAGATTGACAAACAGAATTTACCTTAGTTAAGACCTTAGTATACATTCACCACAGCAGCAAGGAAAAGTATGCAGTGAAGAATTGATTTATGAACACTATAAGCATGTGGGGGGATCACATTGACACAATGCTATGGTGCACAGACTAGCTACCTAAATTGTGCATTCCAGAGGCACATTTCATTTGGCACAACTCTTCCTTTTGAACTAAGAGCATCACTTCCAGTGAGCTGAGTGAGTTAACTTAGAAAATTCTGTGTAAGATGTCACTGCTGCTGAAGAGTACAAATGGGAATTATTTTGCTTCCGAGTATCACAATCAGCCAACATCAATCAATTCCCACTGTTCTGAAACATGCAGTCCACACCACAGGTAGGCACACCTACACAAAAAGGTGATAACGCAAACTGCACTGCTGCAATCGTGACATCTGTCACCTCCCCATTTACATTAAAAGTTACCCCTCTTTGTTAGGAGGAAAGGCCAGCGTCAAAATATTATTTACTTCTCCATTCACTATTCAGATAGCATACCTGAACAAAAATAAACCTTGAAAAACAAAAGTTGCTCTTAACTCTTAGCCCCAGCAGTGAAGATTGGTCCTTACCAATGACTTAATCAAGTGAAGTTTTGGTTAATTCAGTTAAACCAGCTAAAGCCTGTAGACGTATTCATTTGTTGGCTTTCTGTTAAGGGTACTTTACATGGATAAAGGCCTGCACAAGGCCAATTGTTGAGGCCGAATTTGAAACAACACTGGAAAACTCCCAGTGTCAATTCTGTGTGCTGACCATCACACCTTGCTGATTTGTTATGTGTCTTCCCTCATACTGGCCTATGGTTTTACCATGGTGATGACTTCAAAATATGGCAAAACAACAAGACAGCTATCAGGCTCTCTTGCATGTCTGTAGAAAAACTCAGTGGCAGAGTATGTGCTTTGTATGCAAAAGGTCCCAGTGTCAGTCTTGTCATCTCTAGTTAAAAGGACCAAGTAACAAGTGGTAATGAAGAGTGCTGCTGCCAGTCAGAGCAGAACAAATCAGATTAAATGGATCATACTGGACTAGATGGTGTGAGGTATTTTCCTATACTCCTGTGCAATGAAAATTTTACTTACTACATCTTTTTTCTACAGTGCCCTTCCTCAGCAAATCAGCAACAACTATCAACCAGCAGGCTACCCACCTCAAATCCAACTTCTTCTAAGTCCCATAGTTCCCGTATGGTGCACTGATCTGTATGCAACGACAGGACACCTCAGCAAATTTGTTTTCCCCCTTTGTTTGAGGACTCTATAGAGAGAACTGGACACATAGCGCAGAACAACTGCTATGTTTGTGCACATAAGCCCCAAGAGAGCCCTTGGCATTCGCATCACACAAAGACTTAAGGAGTGTGAGATGCACCTCTCTCACCTGATTATCATCTCGATCAATGCTGGCGTCATCTCGTTTGAGGATAAACCTCTGCGGAAACTCAGAGCTCTTCTCATCTTTGATGTGGTCAGAGAACCTCTGTTCAGGGCTGTAATGAAGAGCCAAACGAGCTTTCATGAGGAAGGGTGGTGAAAAACTAAGGAGATTGAATGCTGTATCAGCCCAGCTGGCAACGTTTCCCTTTTTTTTAAGGGAAATTCCCTTATTCCGAATAGGATTCCTTGCAAGAAAAGGGAAACGTTGACAGCTATGGGTATCAGAGGAATGCATTCATCATCCCTATCAACCAGGACAGGAAATGAAAGGACTAAAAAAAGGCATACAGTTGCAATCGAAAGTATTCAACACCCATTGCAAATTGGGTTCATTATCAAAATTTACAGACTTTCAGCTGTTTGCAATGAGCAAAACAAACAAAAGCAATTGAAATACTTCAAAACAACGCATGCTTCAAGTGGTTTCCCCAAATTCAGCTGAAATTACAACTTATACAGGCTTCTCCAGTCTCACTATTCACAAGAGCACAAATACACCAGGTGTTGTCTCAAGCATACCTGATGCAATTAATCAAGGGCTTCATTAGTTGCACCAGGTGTGCTTGAGCTGGAACACATGAAATACCTGGACTGGCTAGGGCTTTGCTGAGTATCAAATTTAGCTGCGTGCTAGAAATATGCCTAAGTCAAGAGAATGGTCCAAAAAGGTAAGAGAAGAGATCATTGCCCTTCACAAACAAGGAGCAGGATACAAAAAAAAAAATAGCAAAGGCAAGTGCAGTAGAGACTAATTTGCAACTGGGAAGCCGCCGATTCAAATCTCACATCTGCCAGCAACTCAACAGGAAACCTTGAGCAAGCGATTTTTTCACATACTAGTCCTAACAGAGGAAATATGGAAATAATAATACTATCCTGACATACACAAATGCTGTAAACATTACTGAGATCATATGGGAAGAGCTCTGAACACCCAAAAGAGATATATAAATTATAAGTATTAATTTTACTAATTTTATCTCCCTCCCTCCCATCCACTAACTGGCTTAAACCCATTCTTGCCTTACATTCTCGTGTTACTGGTCTTGTTGATAATGACGGCTTTCCCAGTTTGGTCTACGTTGTGGTCCATGCCAAAATAGGCAGCAACCCGGTGTAGAAGCATTCTGTGGTATGAGGTCATTTGGGGAAACTTCTTGAATTGATTGCTGACAGCAGCCAAGTTCAAATGGGGATGGAGAGGGGAGGGGAAGAAGAGAAGAGAAAATAAGACACTCTCTTAAATTTAAGCAAGCATTATCTTAAACTAGAGCCTAGGGCAAGGTGACCTAGTCTCACTCAAATGAAAGCAAGGGAACATGAAAGCCCACAGACTCTTGGGTTATCTGCAACTGAGCATGATTTGTAATTTTTAAAAAAGAGTACTTCACTGCTGGCACTGCTATGTAAGGGGCACAGTAAAAAAACAGAAGCACCTAAGGAACCTCTTTATTGGAATACTGTCTTCCACAACAATGCCAAGGACTGAATTCAACATAGTGCGAAGTGGGCGTTCAATTAGACTTTTCCACATTTCCATTAACTTGTTCTGGGTCCTCCCCCATCCTATAAAGCAGATTTAGGAGGTGCAGGGAGGGACACAGGAGTTGGGGAGGAATGGCCAAGCGTGTGGGCGGACCCCACTCTGCACACCCAACAATCTAGTTGAATCCCACCCAAGACACATGTTTTCATTGGAACATTTGATTATTGCAATTCAGAACCTAAGATTCAACCACTAGGAGACCCCAGAACTGTGCAAGTTCACTGTGACCAGAGTATAACAATAAGAATTTAACAGATCACAAACTGGTTTTTTCATAGACTGCTAACTGGCACTCCTAAATCTTTTTCTGGACAATCTTGAACATCTGCAACAAGAGTGGGCAGACCTCAGACTTGCGGGATCTATTTTGTTTTCTACTAGAACCCTGGGATCTACCAACCAGAGCCAAAGGCAAAGTAATGACTAGGTCAAGCAGACATATGCTAAGAGTTAAGAAAGAGGATGCCTCTGAACATAGGCTCAGTCCAGGAGTTTGTCATCAGTTCCCTAATCTAGATGATAAGAGCTTTCGCACAAAAATCCACACCAAAAATCAGTCCATCCTCCTATCCAAGAATTCTTTTTCAGCAACCTAATGTAGGTGGGGGAACTTTTCATTGTTGCTACAGGTAACTCACATCCTATGCTTATTTTATGTACATGATTGCAGCTTTGTGCAGGAAAAATAAAGCGATAAATGGGGAGAGAAGGAAACCCACTCTCCATTTCTTTATTTCCCGCACAAAGCTTCCCTGGCTTTAGAAAGGCAGTGAGGTCTGGCAGCGTTAGAGCGAGGTGCCGGGCTTTGGGACGGAACCCTCCTGCCTCTTTCCCAAAGCCTGGCAAGCACTTACCAGGCTTTGGGAAGGTGGCAAGGGGGCTCTGGGACTCTGCCAGAGCTCTCGTGCCACCTTCCCAAAGCTGGGGAAGCCCAAGATTACAGTTGTGCATTGGTGGGGTGGGAAATAAATGGAGATTGGGTTTCTTCTCTCTGATTATTTATTTTCACCACCTACACACTCAAAGTTGTGATCATGTTAAGTAAAATAAGCCCTTGTCTCCTTTCCAAAGCCAAGCAAGCAGCCCTCTATCTTGCATATGGGCAGCTGTTGTTGTTGTTGCTGTTATCATTTACTGAATTTATATACTGTCCTATACCCGGAGGTCTCAGGGTGGTTCACAGAACAAAATCAAAATATAAACCACAAAGTATATACAGTGGTACCTCGCAAGACGAAATTAATTCGTTCTGCGAGTTTTTTCGTCTTGCAAATTTTTCGTCTTGCGAAGCACGGATTCCCTGGGTATTAATGGTTTTAAGAAAAAGGAAACAAACTTGCAAGACGTTTTCGTCTTGTGAAGCAAGCCCATAGGGAAATTCGTCTTGCGAAGCAACTCAAAAAACGAAAAACTATTTCGTCTTGCGAGTTTTTCGTCTTATGAGGCATTCGTCTTGCGAGGTACCACTGTAATCAAAATAAAAACAACAACCCAATAACCCCTCCCCACATTTTAAAAGGGCACAGGACTCCTGGCATTTCTGCTTTTACATGTTGACCCCCATAAGTGACCCTTCATATAAGATGTGAGTTACAGTGGTACCTCGGGTTAAGTACTTAATTCGTTCCGGAGGTCCGTTCTTAACCTGAAACTGTTCTTAACCTGAAGCACTATTTTAGCTAATGGGGCCTCCCGCTGCCGCCGCGCGATTTCTGTTCTCATCCTGAAGCAAATTTCGGTTAGCGGAGTCTGTAACCTGAAGCGTCTATAACCCAAGGTACCACTGTACTTGTATTGTTAATGGGGAGTCAGAGACCTTTGCCAATCTTGCTCTAACACCCCTGCTGAAGATATTCAAGATTGCCCAGAGAAAGAGCTATGGAAACTTAATTGTTTCCATAGTGAGGGTGCCCTCATCTCGAACTCCCTAAGATTTGAGAGATTTGGAAATACCTGTTGTTGGTTGGTCCCACAGTAGAAAACAGAATTTTTTATTACTGTGAACTTCAGTTTACAGATTAGGGGGACAACATTCCTGATAGAGATGACTCCCCCTACTGGAGACAGGCAGGGTCTTCAACTTGCAACATCCTCTCCAGAGGGGAGGAGTCATCCAATCTCTCCAGACCAAGTAGCACAACAGAAAAACACCTCAACCCTTAAACGGGTGCCTGTACACCAGCCAAATAAATGGGACACAGACCTAGAAAGGAAGGACACTCATACACAAAGCATGTGGTTAGGCTAAGGTTACCAGATTTTTTTCAATGAATCCACAGACACTTTTCAGCTTCAATGGATTTTGTACGGGGACTGATTTGTAAATCCGAGGCCTGTCCCCGGAAAACAGGGACGTCTGGTAACCTTAGGTTAGGCAGCAATGCCAAAGGTAATGCCCCATAAATTCTTCCCCATATCAATCTAGCAAAGAACAACGGCCGCCACTACAGGCGACAAATGCTGTAATGCAGGGGTCAGTAAACTTTTTCAGCAGGGGGCTGGTCACTGTCCCTCAGACCTTGGGGGGGGGCGGACTATATTTTGAAGAAAAAAAATGAACGAATTCCTTTGCCCCACAAATAACCCAGAGATGCATTTTAAATAAAAGGGCACATTCTACTCATGTAAAAACACGCTGATTCCCGGACCATCCGCAGGCAGGATTTAGAAGGCAACTGGGCCGGATCCGGCCCCTGGGTCTTAGTTTGCCTACCCATGCTGTAATGCATTGAACCAAAGGAAAATAGAGGAGGGTGGAATGTCGTCGTCCCCATCTGTAAACTGAAATTCACGGTAAGAATTTTTTCCGTTTTTACCAGGTGTATGGGGATGACATTCCTGATAGGGATATACCAGAGCAGAATCCCAAAGTTTGAGAGGGCTTCCTCTACCTCCAGATCCCTGTGGAATTACTCTCTGCAGCACCTTGCAACCAAAGGCTGCATCAGAAGAATTTTGTAACACTTAATGAAAGTATGGAGAGAGGCCCATGTAGCAGCCCTGCAAACATTTGCTATTGAAAAACCTCCCTTACACGCCACTGAGACTGCTGCCCCAAGCAAGAAATGAGCAATAATCCCTAAAGGTGGGTATTTGCCAATTGCTTGATAAACATGAAAAATGGTCCGATGGAGAGTTGGAGACTTTACTACCCTACAATGTACCATCAAAGGAAACCCTCTAGACTTGTGGAATGGAGCCGACTGATCTAAATAAAGCTTCGGGGCCTTATGCACACCCAATGAATGCCAAATATGCTCCTCTGGGCAAGAGGGATTAGGACAGAAGGAAGGCAAAACCATTTCCTGTGATATATGAAAAAGGGAATTCATTTTAGGGATAAATTCCGGGTCAGGTTTGAGAACTACCTTATCCAGATGAAAGAAACAAAGTTGGGGGTCAGAGGAAAGAGCACCCAACTTGGAAATCCATCTCAGCGTAGTAGTGGAAACAAAGAAAACTGTCTTAAAGGTAAGCAACCTTAAGTTAGAAGAATCCATAGGCTCAAATGGAGCCAATTAACCCTGTTAGGATCCAATTAAGATCCCATGTAGGAAATCTATGAACTATCCTGGGAGCCAACAGTGCAACCCCTTTCATGAAAGGTTTAGCCAAAATGTGAGCAGATAGAGGATAGCCCCCTAAATTGGACAGAACGCTTATAAGAGCAGAAAACTCCTTCTTAAGGCACTAAGTCCTTTATCCAGATCTGACTATAAGAAACCAAGGAAGTCTGAAACCTCCACTGACAGAGGATTAACTCCCATATCTGGACCCTACAAAAGAAAAACTGTCCACATAGTAGAATACACCCTATTAGTGGAGTGGCGCCCAAAGCTAGAAAAGTAAGCAGGACCTTGCCAGAAAAAGCCAGGTCCAGCAGCCGGAGCTGAACAGCTTCCAATCTGTCAGACATAACAGCTCAGGTCAAATACAAAATAATGGGCCTTGTTTCAGAAGGTCCCTCTGTAGAGTGAGACACCATGGGTCCTGGACCACCCTGTTTACCAGGACCAGAAACCAGGGCCTCCTGTTGAATACGCAACCACCAATATGACCTACACTTTCAGAAGAAGAATCAACATTACAAACTTTCATTCAGAAAAAAAATTACTGCAAAATGATTCCTTCACCTTAAAATTTATTTTGGTTTTCCTAGCAATGTTAAGTTATAGGATATCCAAGGCCTTTGGGTCACCTAGGCTCCAAAGTTCAAGAGCATTACAGATGTTCGACTCCTGCACATGATATGCAATTGGAACCCCATAACATAAAGGCACTGGAAACTGCCGAATTGGCTTAGAGCACTGGTGACCATCTTTTCCAATAATTGTCTATTTAGACAAGCAGCAACTCTCCAAAGTTTCAGGCAGGCAGAGGTCTACCTCAGTATCCCTTCCCTTTCCAAGATCCTTTTTCATGGAGATGCTTGGGACTAAACCTGAGATCTTCTGCTCTTCCAGTGAGCTATAGGCCCCAGTCCCATGAGTAATCTGATGCTCATGCACTGAATAATATCTAAGTGTATGGGTTCAACATATATTTCCTATATTTCTGATCCAAGGCTTCAAATGTTTCTGCAAATATGAAGTGGGTGTTATTAAGCATGATGCTGATCTCCCACTGTGTATATCAGCATAGAAATAGGCGGCAAGATAGGGAAGCCTTGTCCACTTCTGGGTGCCACAATTTAAGATGGATGTTGAAAAGCTGGAACATGTACAGAGGAGGGCAACCAAGATGATCAAGAGTCTGGAAACCAAGCCTTACGAGAAGCACTTGAAGGAGCTGGGTATGTTTTGCCTGGAAAAGAGGAGACTCGGGGGAGATAGGATAGCCATCTTCAAATATCATAAGGGCTGCCATATGGAAGATGGAGGAAGTTTCTTTTCTCCTGCTCTGCAGAGTATGGCACAAACCAATGGATTCAAGTTACAAGAAAGGAGATTCCAACTAAACATCAGGAAGAACTTTCTGTCAGTAAGAGCTGTTTGACAGTGGAACGGTCTCTGCCAGGAGGTGATGGACTTTCCTTCCTTGGAGGTTTGTAAGCAGAGGTTGGATGGCCATCTGTCATGCTTAGCTAAGATTCCTGTATTGCAGGGGGTTGGAGTAGATGGCCCTTGGGCTCCCTTCCAACTCTACAACTCTATGCAACCCTACACCAGCAATCTTGCATTTCTTCCTCACTGAACATGAGCAAGCTTGTTATGGGTAGAGAAGCATGATTCAGAGATGTCTCTATTTGTGACTGAAGCTCATGTTCATCTGGAAAAAGCTCACTGGCAAAAAAATGTGCTTTTGGTAGGCATGGAGAGAGTTTCAAACCCTGGAATTCCCATTTAGAGAATACTAGAGAAGGACTTCTAACTGAAGGCAGAACAAGATGATACAGATAACACCTGAGTCCTGGTTCAGGCATTCATAGAATGCATGAAGACATATGCATCCATGTACTGGCCTCACCCCCAATGTTCCAACCCACTAAACGCCTGAATGTGCTTACAAGCCCCATTCATACCCTCCCATTCACTGAAGAAAAGTGAAGAATACAACAGGTTGAGCACATGCACCCGCAACACACTTTATCATCATCATCATCATGTCTATGGTTGTTAAAGTTGCAGCCCAGCACTTCCTCCTTCTCTCATCTCCAGAAATGTTCTGTGAATTTCAATGCATGACATTGTGAGACACATCTCACAAGTGAGAGAGAGCAAGTAAACTCCACATGATATCACCATTCAGTCAAACTTAATAACAGTAACTGGGAAAGAGGTGAAGAAAGGGAAACATAGGGTAGCTGCACATTCTTCATATTGTACAGTTCTAATCCAATGCCCCAGAGCAGGGGTGACTAACCTGTGGCACATTAGCTGCTGTGGGGCTACAATTCCCACCACCCATGACCACTGTCCACAATGACTGAGGCGCTGTAGTTTAGCAACATCTCAAGGAACACAGATTAGCCACCCCCGCCTTAGAGCAGAGATAGCCAACAAGGTATGCTTCAGAAATTGTTGCAATATGATTCCCATCAGCCTCAGACAGTATAGGATGGGAGGGATGATAGGATTTCAATCAGGGAGGGTGTGAGTTTGGAGTCCACAATGTCTGGAGGGCACCACATTGATTACCCCTGCTCTGGGGGTAGCCACAGTCATTTAAGGAAGAATGCACAGGGCTAGACAGACTCTATATAAAGGCAGCCTTCATGTGTCAGATAAATACTGTATACATTTTTAAGGATTGTTTGAAATCAGCAGCTTAATTAGTGAACATTCTCAAACAAATCAATCTTTAAGTCACTCTGTCTTACAGACCAGTACATTACTTACTTGTTATCATTAATAAATTCCAGAATCTCCTGTTCCAATTTTAGCAGCATCATTCTGTCCCTTGGAGGATGGGAGAGAGAGCAGGGACAAAAGGAGAGGAAAAATCATTCAGAGCACAAATGGCTATACAATTGTCTCTGAAAAATCTGAAGATTAATATCCTCCTCCACTCCAATATTAATCAAAAAGTTCAATGTAATTCAGCACTGAAGATATCACTACCCAACCTGCATTGGCAGATGCAGAACAGATGTAGCAAGTTAAAAGTAGACCAATCCTGTTCAGGTGGATTCACTTTGGTGCAGTGATTACGCTTCTAGAAGCACAATATCCCATGGGCTCTCATTGTGCTTGTATTATTGAACAGAAACAGTACATCAGAACATAGGCAATGACTGGCATTCCGTTTTGACATTGTTTATTAGTGAGATGGCAGGAGGCACTTTACAGAGAAGTATTTGGAAGCTATTTATAGGTGGTTTTTAGAGCTGTTAAGATTCCTTCCTGACTAACTCATTCCACATTTTTTTCTCTTTCTGTTCTTATGCACAGTATATGAATGCATCTGTTTTGTTAGTCTGCAATGCTAGAATTATTCTAATCTTGCTAGGATACTCCAAGAGGTCCAGTGAATACTGCATAGTTATTGAAGCAAAGTGGATATTGGATGGGAGACCACTATAGTCTCCATATAACAACAGGGCTAAGTATTAAATATTTGTTTAAAAATAATTCCACAGGGGTTTGAGCCAGTGTGGTGTAATGGTTAAGAGTGTTGGACTAGCACTGGGAGAGCAGGATTCACATCCTAACTTAGCCATGAAGCTCACTGGGCCAGTCTCCATCTCTTAGCCTAACCTACTTCACAAGGTTGTTGTGAGGATGAAATGCGGAGAACAATGGACACCACTTTGAGATCCTCAGCAGATAAAGGTGATGTAATAAATAAGTAGTAATAGGAAGAAGAAGAATACGACGGAGACTAGACCAGGGATGAGGAACCTGTGGCCTTCTAGTTGGACTCCAACACACCTCAGCCCTTGCAACAGTATAGCCAATAGTCAGGGGTGACGGGAGTTGAAGTTCAGAGATGTCGGGGCGAGGGGACTAAGGTTCCCCATCTCCAGCCCAGAGAGCCCACTGGATACTTTCTCACGCTCTGAGCTTGGACCCTCTTTCATCTCTTACTCATGGCTAGAACAAGTGGTCAGGCAGGTCAGAGCACTGAGAGAAAATTAATTTTAAAGGGAACCCCAGGGAATGCATCCTTAGTGGACCCTAATGAGGTACTGCCTAAGAATGCCACATGCTGAGACAGGGTCTGGACCCCAAAGCCACTGAACAGCGCACTTATTCCAAGGCCTCACCATGGCCACTTCATGCTCAAGATGCTGGAAAGTAAGATACTAACATCCTATCACATGTGCCTTTGTGGCTAGCAAGGCTGGACAGAGTGCATTCTAGAGGATTCTCAATTAGTGCTCTTAAACTTCCCACATCTCATGAGTTAAAGAGCCCATTGATAGGTGCTTGCCTACTTCCACTATGCAGCTGCCGCCGCCACCACCACCATAGATTCCAACAGTTGCTGATACTTTCTGTTCCCTCTCCCATCCTTTCTCCTTAACCATGCAAGCTTGCAGGAACACCTCCTTATTCCCACTTGCAAATCTGCCACATAACTACAGAGGAACCTACCTTGGGTTTTTCTTCAGTGTACTCACTAAAAATTCATGCAAATCTATTCCAGTGGAGTCTGTGTATTCCTGGCTGGAATCTGTAACAAAGACAACAGCAACATACTCAAGAAATGCCATGCTCACAGGGAGAATATCCATGGAGTCAAAACAAGCCAGAATATAAAAGGGGTTCTGACAGTGTTGGAAGGACCAAGTTAACGGCTGCCTCTGCCATCACCACAGCCATGGCTTCCTTTGGAGTCAACGGTGGAAAGACCATTTGTAAGACATAACGCTAGCACTTTAAAAGAGCAACAGGCCATATTTGAGGGCAAAGTTACCACCCCAGAACCTTTAAATATATTGATTTCTTACCCACCCTTTAGCTGCTTGTTCTACCACCAACTGCCTAAACAATCATATGCTAAATTATTGTACCTGACAAGATTACTGGCTTTGCACAAATCTCGGAAGGAGAACTTCTTAAATTTACAACAAGCACTGCTTTGTGGAGCAGAATGTGGACCAGAAAGGAAAAAGTAATTAATTAAAGGCTTGTCTGAGCAGTTAAAGTATGTAATGACTGTTTTCTCAAGATTTCATTAGTGGTCTACCTGTGTCCATGTCAGCAAAAAATTTCAGAGTGCTAAGGAGACCAAGGACATTTGATCTTTGCAAATTCTAATATGAATTGATGTGGACTGAGTCAACCATTGCCTGTAACGCAGACAGAGGTTGACATATAATATTGTAATACTCCTTTCCCCTTGTCACGTGGTCAGCTTGAATGCACAAACTGAAAAGAAAGTCCCAGACCTCTGGTAAATAGGGAAACAGAAACTACTGCTCATCTTTGCCCGCAGAAACCAAGTTCATTCCATAACTGAGACTGTCTTACCTCTAGATAGCATTTTCTTGGGTGCCTTCTCCTTATTTTTCTCTTTTTCTTCTTTTTCAGGGCCATCTTTTGCAGACTTGTCATCTTCCTTGTCAGAGGGGCAGCTGACGTGCAACTGTATGATATCCTAGCAACAGGACAAAATCCACACTTTGAAGGCCTCAGAGCTGATGTTTTGCAAACAACAAAGGCTGGAAATATGGTATGATGACCAATTTGATTCCAATAAGAAATTTTACTTCTGGGTAGAATGGCTAAGAATATAAGAAGAGCTTGCTGGATTAGGCCAGTGGTCCTTCTAGTCCAGCATCCTGTTCTCACAGTGCCTGTGGGAAATCAGCAAGCAGGATCTGAGTACAAGAGCACTCTCCCTTCTTGTGGTTTCCAGCAACCAGCTAGTCACCCTGGGTCATTTTTGCCTCCCTGTGCAACATGTGGCTACATGCTTGCTCGTGTGACTTATGTGGAGTTGTGATTTTTATGCTAGGAACCTGCTCTTAATTTAAAAGGTTGACTACAGTGGATAAGATGTCCTTTTAGTCCATCTGCATCCCCTCTCCTCTCCAAACATGACATTACCCCCCAAAATAGAATGCATTAGATTGTAGGTAACTGATGAGTAATTGTATATTCAGGAAGTGGGGGGTTTTCGGCAGGTCAGTAAGGAACCCTGTGGATTTTTGCCTTCCTGCCTACAATGTGGCATGGCTCACTTAACTAATCTGTACTAATCTTGCAAGCCCTTGTGGCAGGTATATTTTTGTTGCTCATTTATTGCATTTATACCCCCCTTTTTTCTCCAAGGAACACAGACAGGGCAGTGTAAATGGCTCTCTCCCTTCCCATTTAATCCCCTGTGAGGTAGGTTGGGCTGAGAGGCAGCAACTGGCCCAAGCTTAACCAGTGAGCTTCATGGCTGGGGGCGGGGGGGTTGGAACACTTGTCTCCCAATCACTAGTCTGAGATTCTAACCACAGCTGTCTCTGGCACCTTGTTTGCTCCTGTTCTTAGATTGCAGCACACTATATACAATCTAGGTGTGGCTCTGCCATATAAGTGCATGCTATGGGTGCGGTTTGCTGCTATCTTATGGCTTTGAGGTTAAAATCCCCTACAGCGATCTGATCATAGGTATAGTTTGGTATCACTAGAAGATGAAAAGCTTCTTTAATACACCCTGAAAACCATCTGATGGCTCGAATATGCTATGTTTCAATATAGGAAGGTATAGGAGCTCATATAGGAAGGTATGCTTTTTAGACTTGGGAGACAGTAAATCAGAACAGAGGTTTGCTATGAAAGCACACACACTAGCATACAGTAAGCCTGGAACTTCTGCTGGGTTTGCGTTCCGGGGACTGCGCCTAAAGTCAAAATTGAGTGTAGTCAAAAGCCATTGGGGGGATTGCCAAAGTCATTTTCCCCAGAACCCTGCTCCCTTTTTATTTTTATTTATTTATTATTTGTCATGCACATAAAGCTGAATGTGCACAAGTTAAACATGCACAAGTTGTGTGCTTACTGCATACAGATAACAAATATACAATTTAACCAGGACTGTCATTTTTCTTTTAAAGGCTTGAAACTTTCCTACAGATAAGCTTTCAACCTTGATCAGAACTATTAAGAAAAATCATCACTGAAAGCAGTGTCTCCCGTGGCTGGAGAAGTGATGTGACTACAACTAGGCTTACCTGGGTATCCAATGTCCCATCCACAAAGGGGCTAGAAGACTCTTCACATACAGCCAGGCTCCTGACTAGCTTCAGCTTTGAATTTGACTGCAAAAGGAGGGGGGAGTCTGTAGTAAGACACAGGCAGCTAGAATTCCCTTTCAATATATGAATGAGCTGCTGTTCAACTAATGCTAATTAAGTTAGCTCTATACTAATGAGAAATGCAATTATGTTTTGTCCAGTAGTAACATATGGCAAAGCAGTCAAGCAGAAGATACCAAGTGCATAGTGATTTTCTCTCCCTTAACATGCTTGATAGAGATTCAAGTCTGGCACCTGTGGAGGTACTTAGCCTCTGCTAACACAGTGACGTAAAGGTCATATACATTGATAGGGCTTCTCTGAAGCTAACCAACCCATTAAATAATCTGCAGACTGTTAAACCACTGATGGTAAGTGACAAAAAGGAATGACTAACTTCTTCCTGCCTTAATTGAAAGCCTGTCATTAAACTGCTGCCTTCTTGACAAACGTAGTTATTCTGGGTGATCTACTATAGTAGCATTTAAAGAAAATGCTTAAAATAAATGTCTGCCTCAGACTGTTTGGTGAATGGACCTGCAAGTAAGAGAGTGTGAATGTAGCAACACAAAAGTATTTTACTTGAACAGAAGCAGTCATGGTGAAATATGGTCTAGGAACCATAGTTAAGAGATTATCTCCAATATAATAGAGGAAAGTTAAAGGTGCATATGACAAGGGCATAAGAGAATCAAATGGAAGAAAAAGAACAGTGCCATAGCAGTTTAATCTCAAAAGATTTGAGGCAGATACAAATTACAAATACTATAAACACAAACTCTGAACTAATACTAGGTCTTAAAGGTAAAGGCACCCCTGACCATTAGGTCCAGTCATGGCCGACTCTGGGGTTGCGGCGCTCATCTCGCTTTACTGGCCGAGGGAGCTGGTGTACAGCTTCCGGGTCATGTGGCCAGCATGACTAAGTCGCTTCTGGTGAACCAGAGCAGCACACGGAAACGCCGTTTACCTTCCCGCTGGAGCGGTACCTATTTATCTACTTGCACTTTGACGTGTTTTCGAACTGCTAGGTTGGCAGGAGCAGGGACCGAGCAACGGGAGCTCACCCCGTCGCGGGTATTCGAACCGCCGACCTTCTGATCGGCAAGTCCTAGGCTCTGTGGTTTAACCCACAGCACCACCCGGGTCCCTTCATACTAGGTCTTAGTAAAGCATTAAACCACCACCTGGGCTTTGCTGGTTTTGGTCTGCAATTGTGAGCAAATGCTGCTCCATAGAAAATAAAGGATTCTAGTACCTCCCTTCTCCTTAACATTTTACCTCTCTATGTGCAGGGAAATGTTTTGTACAGAGGGAAAATTAAGCATGTGAACTCTCACCCGCAGTGTAGAAATTGTACAAGTCAAGACACAGGTTTATCACCTCAGTGAGATGACCAGGTCTGGACACTTAAAGCCAGACCAGAGATAAGAGTTTTCCATAGAACTGCAGAGCTCAGATGGACCCCAAGGGTCATCTAGCCCAACCCCCTGAAATGCCGGAATTTCAACTGAAGCGTCCATGACAGATGGCCATTCAACTTCTGCTTTAAAACCTCTAATGCAGGAGAGTCCACCACCTTCCAAGGGAGTCCATTGCACAGTCTAAAAACGCTTACTGTTAGAAAGTTCTCCCTGGTGTTTAATCGGAATCTCCTTTCTTGTAACTTGAAAACACTGCCTTGAGTCCTACCCTCCTGAGCAGGAGAAAGCAAGCTTATGCCATCTTCCATGTGACAGCCCTTTATATATTTGAAGGCGGCTATCATATCTCTGTCTCCTCTTTTCTAGGCTAAATATTGTGTATGGCTTCCACAAGATACACAGGTTTCACTGAGTTTCCAAGAGGAGGCAGTTTCATAGCTATGAGGCAGTCAATGAGAGCAGTGCCTGTAGCCCCTTGCTCCCTGCAGCATGTATTGTGATTCAGAGGCCATGCTCAGCTGATATTAAAAATCACAATGAAACCTAGGAGTAAAGGGCAACCTCTTTGCCATGCTGAGGTCTTAACTGGTTAACCATTAAGCACAAGCGATGAACAGTGAAAAGTAAGAAGATTTGGGATAAAGGAGCAAGAAGAGTCATATCTGGAGCACTGATAGGAATGAGAGATTCTGGGACTCAATGCCGAGGATCAGACCGCCTATCAAAAGGTGGAGGTAACCAAACTGGCTATACTTCGATTCTTTTATACAAGGGGAGGCCATTATGTTCCATCAGCCATTAAGGTATTTAATGCAAAACTTGTATCTCAACTCCTCTACGCCTCGTTCAATGGCTCATTCTCCAGGTTCGAAGGCTTCCAGGCAAAGTTTCTCCGGTCCCTCCTACAAGTTCCAAATTGTGTTCCAAATGCAATACTATTTTTAGAAACAGGTGAATGTCCTTTATCAACTAAAGCATGGTGGGCTGCCCTGAGATACTGGCTCAAGATCTCAGTCGTTGGCCTAGGGAAGGGGTAACTTCCATACCTAAACAACGAGTTTACCAGCTCATGGATGAATATTATGGTTAGAAAAGCCACTTTGATTGGTATGCCACCTTCTCTCCTGTACCATACTGCCCTTGAATCTCTGAGGCAAAGGTTCTGGGACATATCACATAGTGATCTCCGATCTCAATCTCATGTTATCTGTGGCTCATTAGCAGTAGGAATTCACTATGGGTTCAATTTTCAGACACCTGCATCTCTTAGAAATTTGTCTGTATCAACATATCGGTGTCTTTTCACCAAAGCCAGATTAAATGTATTCCCATCAGAAGTGCTAAATGGCAGACTGAGAGGCATCCCTTATCAAAATAGGATCTGTGTATGCTCTCAGGACATCGACTGTATGAGGCATATTCTATTGCATTGCGGACAATATGATCAAGCTAGGGAAATATTGATTAAACCACTATTGGCAAACTGGCCGAGTCAATCTGAAGCCTACTATACCAAATATCTTCTGGACGACAAGTCCAATGATATCACAGCAGCCATGGCAAAGTTTCTTTCAGTAGTCATACAAATCAAAGATCAACAAACCCATGACTAAACAAATAACACTTTGGTCTCCCTTCCCTGGGGCGGTTGTCTGTATGAATCTGTATTTTATTCTGAATCCATGTTATGGGTTGTTGGACCACAATAAAGATTATATATATCATAATCATAATCATTATATATACAATGCCAAGAATGACTGCAGAAAGATCAGAGGCATGTAAGTTCTTGCTGCAGCATCACCTGGTAAAAAGAAATCAACAGTATCTTACCTTGGCTCTTTTTCTAGCATGCCCATGATTGGAGGTCCGCCTCTGCAACAACAACAAAAAAGGAGAGGAGGAACAATGGTGGAAAAATCACTCCCGTTGCGCATTCTATGAGATGTAAGATTAGGGAGGAGGGAATCACAACACATTGGGAGGAATTAAATGTAACAGTATGGGAATTGTTCCATCAACACCAGCATTTCAGCTTGCTGGAAACAATGTTCTCTCCTCTCCCCACACATTTTTCTGGGGGTTCTCCTGATACACACTCCTAGGCAATCTGGGCAGGCACAGGGGTGAGGGGGAGTCCCACTGTGCTAGCAGAAGTCCATGCCATATATTATCTTGCAAGAATCTAATGCAAACAGGTCAATTCTGCATACGTTTTGCAAAGGACCAAAACCAGCTATGGCAGGAAACTGCCATAACCATGTAAAGATAAAATAAGGAAATAAAATGCAAGAGAAACATTGTGTGGTCAAGTCCAGTTTAACCATCCAATTTCATGGATTTAAAAGGACGCCTACAACTGAGGTCTGTTAAAATCATGGTGTTCTTTCTCTCTCCTACAAGGGATGCGGGTGGCGCTGTGGTCTAAGCCACTGAGTCTCTTGGGCATGGGGCCTACAAATACATCTCAAAGTTCATCTTTTTCTGTGAATTTTTTTGCCAAATTTCACACTTCTCTCCAAAGTGATGTCTAGGTGTATAAAATTGCATTTGTCCATATCTCTCTTGCTCATCCCCTCAGTTCTTTCTTTTCACTGCTTAACTTTAGACTGCCACAACCCTTGGAGCAGGTATTTGCCTGTTAATTGCTATGCCTTCTGTGTTTCTTTGGAGCAGGATTTGTGTGTCTGCAATATAAAGTGGCCTGAACATCTTCCTGGGTCCATGTCCCACTCTTTTTTTAATACTGAAGAGATGAAGCCATCGTGGCCACACTAAATCAGCAATTCTACACACACTTATCTGGGAGTAAGTCTCACTGAACTCAAAGACTTACTTCTGGGTGGATTGTACTGTAAGAAGTCCATAGGACTCATTTATGTGATGGGGTAGGAAAAAAAAGAAACAAGAATCACCTCTCCTCATACAAACTGACCCAGACCGTGCAATTATCATCTGAGGTCTTTCTTCATGTGCCTCCTCCACAATAAGTTTGGAGGGCACCAACATGAGAACGGGCCTTTTCTGTGGTGGTTCCCCATTGGTGGAATGCTCTCCTCAGGCGGGCTCGCCTGGCACTTTCATTACATATCTTTAGGTGCTAGATAATAATAATTCTCTCAAAGCAGGCCTTGGACTGATTAACATTCTGTGTCCTTTTACATATGTTTGTGTGAGTGGGGTTAATGTTTTGTTCTGGTTTTTATTATGTCTCATTTTGTATTTTTATGTGTTCTCATTTTGTATTTTTATGTTGTGAACCGCCCTGTGATCTTTGGATGGAGGGCAGTATACAAAACTAATAATAACAGCAGCAGCAGCAGCAGCAGCAGCAGCAACACTGGCCTGGAAAAGATTTCCTAAAATGATCCAGCAAAGTACAGTGGTACCTCTAGTTATGAACTTAATTCATTCTGGAGGTCCGTTCTTAACCTGAAACTGTTCTTAACTAGAGGCATGCTTTCGCTAATGGGGCCTCTTGCTGCCGCTGCGCTGCCGGCACACAATTTCCATTCTCATCCTGGGGCAAAGTTCTCAACTCAAGGTAACTCTTCCAGGTTAGCAGAGTTTGTAATCTGAGGCATTTGTAACTCGAGGTACCACTGTATACGGTAGCATGACAAGAACCTCACCACTGATTACCATGGCTCTTTCTCTAACAGTACCAGGTTCGCACCATGCTGAGATTAATGAGTAATTTGGTGGTAGAATACGGTACTGCGGAAGTCCAGAACTGCTGGAACCCCTAATTAAGTGAACTTAACAAAAGGGCCAAAAAGGACCTCTGCCTGATATACTGCAATAGGGAGTCCAAGATCTACTGCCAGTTAGCATTGGGCTTTGATGGGTCCGTTGGTATACATGAAAGATCTTCCTCCAATTACCTGTGATTCTTGCCGTGTACTACTCTCCTCCCCATCCTTCTCAACTTCCTCTTTGCTTGGTGACCTGGATACAAATTTGTTTTTGTTCACAGATTCCTCAACCACTTTCTTTTCCAATTCTTTCATTATCTCCAGTGTCTCCTGTGTTGTGTTGCTGTTAGACATCTTCAGCACAGTATAGTGTTAGTGATGGACACCTGCAGGTAGGGACAGAAGGGATGGAGGTCAGTGCATCCAAGAATAAAGGCTTCTCTTTTTTTGTTTTGTTTTCCTATTCCCTCTTTCCCTTTTCATTTTTAAACAGAACTCCCTGTTTCCTTGCTCTTTGTCACATACTGAAGCTATACTTGCTCAGGATCTTGTCTCTAGAGTCCTTCTTCATGTTATTGAAGATCTGACACTACACTTTTCATATCTCTTTATGTAATCTGCTGGAAGGGGGTGCAGATGCATTCCTGACAACACAATACAATCTAAATCAAATCCCTTATGAATACACAGTGGAAGTGAAGAACAGGTTTAAGGATTTCGATTTGGTGGACAGAGTGCCTGAAGAACTATGGATGGAGGCTCATAACATTATACAGGAGGCAGCAATGAAAAGGAAATGCAAGAAAGCAAAGTGGCTGTCCAGTGAGGCCTTACAAATAGCAGGGGAGAGAAGGCAAGCAAAATGTGAGGGAGATAGGGGCAGTTACCCCATTCAGGACCAGGGAGTCCCCCACACCTGCCCACTGTCCCCCAGAAACAGTACTTCTGTCTTGTCAGGATAATCTGTTTGCCCCCAACCACCTCTGGACACCCACACGGGACGTTCACTGCCTTCGAGAGGTAGAGCTGGGTATCATCCACATATTGGTGTACACCCAGCCCAACTCCCCTGATGATCTCTGATACAGCATGGAGGAGAGTACAGAGCCCTGAGGCACCCCACAAGTGGGTGCCCAGGGGTCCAAGCTGCTAACTGCAACATTGCCAGTGAGAGCTTCCATCACAATGCAAATAGCAGTTGACTGGAGGAGGCCATCTTCATCAAGATTACAGTGGCAGTGGGGGGAAGCCAAGCTCAACTTCTCCACTCACTGCAGTTCCAGCTGAGCACCACCATGGCAGCTATTTTTGTTTTAAAAACCAGTCATATTAAACACAAAAACTCATTTATGCCTGGCCCTCAATGGCTTTGCTTACCAGGGGAATAGGTAGGTTTTGCCTCCCTCTGCCACTGTGTGTGAAGGCACCTCTGAACTATATATCACCAGTAAGTGAATGCTTACTTCCCCACATAGAAATGCCTAGCGAAGTGTTGTATTTGGTGACACTCCTCTCGTGAAAACAAAACCTACTTCCCCCACCTGGTCTCTTGCATTAAAATGGATCTTTGTAGTTCTACTTGTGTATCTATCCACTAGCCTTTGCCTTTCTGTATCTGCTCACTTAACTGAAGTAAAGCCATGATAACCTGCAGATGAACCCGTCAAGAATGTGTTAGACCGGAATGCCTATACAGTCGTACCTTGGATTCCGAACACCTTGGAACTCAGATGTTTTGGCTCCCGAACGCTGCAAACCCCGAAGTGATTGTTTCTGTTTGCAAACGTTCTTTTGGAACCCGAACGTCTGACAAGGTTTCAGCGTCTTCTGATTGGCTGCAGGAGCTTCCTGCAACCAATCAGAAGCCACAATTTGGTGGAAGTCGAACGGACTTCCGGAACGGATTCCATTCGACTTCCAAGGTACGACTATATATGGTATAGCAATACAATCTCTCTCTTTTTTACCTTGAACATCATAAACTGGCCAAAATCTGTTTAAACTGCTTAAACCTACCTAATGTGCCCAGACCACTTCTAACTACTTTTTGCCAATAAGTAGTTTTCTGGACCTGTGTCAGGTCTTTGAGTAGTCTTGTGTAAAAGAGAAGAGTACCACCCAGTCCTCTTGGAGCGATAGCCCAGGGAATTGACCACTCAGCACTGTTTTAGAAATAAAGTCTGGTTGTGCCTACTTTCATGTTTCCTGACTCCGTCTCTTGATAGGGAATTTAGGCTCTACCTATCCATGGAATGAACAAAGGGCATATTTTTGCCACAGCTCCCCTACCCAACACACTAGACACTGGGTAGCCTGGTTCACTGAGAGGGATCCCACAGGTGTGTGCCATAGAAATGTACTCTGCCAACCCAAAGTACAGGTGTTCTTGCGACAACAAGCTACACATGTAACTCATCATAATTGTGGGCAATTTCTCAGTGCTCCAGAACAGAAGGTCTGCAATATAACAGAAATGAACTTTCTATAAAAAATATGTTGTAATTATGCCACTCTCCTGCTAATTACACTGCATTCAATGTGGATCGTTATTTTGCTATTTTGCCATGTTCTGTTTCATTATTTAAGACCTGTAAATCACTTAAATATTCCTTTTGAAATATGACATGGTTCAGAAATGATTTTAAATAAATAATAAATTAAGAAATAAATAAGGGGATGGTGAAGAAAACCATCTTCCCCACGAGGAACAAAGACAAAGCCAAGCTATGCATTTCAGGAACTGGAACTCAATTTTTATTTCAGTCTGGGAAAGGCCTACTGAAAGAGAAGCATGCAAGATTTAAGTACTTAATTTAAAGTCAGCCATTAAATGAGCAAACATCTGTATAGGGATGTGAACCATAATCTCCCACAGTTCTGTTACGCCCTTCCCTGCATTTAATTTGATTATGACAATCCCTTCTTTAAGAAATTTGTTCTTAACACTACTGCTTTCACCTATTTGTGTTTAAGAAAGCTGTTTTCCAGATCAAGCGCCATAATATCAACTTGGTATGTTTATATAAAGACATACCAGTTTACAGCATGAGATCACAAGGAACACAAAGAAACATTAGTAATTTTGACAGATGTTTATTCAGCAGCATAACATGCACCAAGAACAAGGTGAGATGCTCTTCAGGCATGAGGCATCTAACAGAGGCACCTAAGACCATTTATGCAAAGGCTGAGTCCCCACCACCAATTTCAAAGCTGAGTCCCTACCATGACCACATATTTTCACCAGCCTCCCTCGAAACTCCTTTTTTGAATCACCTGAGTAGAAACTGCCACGTGCAGATCAAAATTTTACTTTAATGTGTTGTCAATTTTGCACAGAGGTCTCTTGAAAAAAGGCCATTATACTTACCGTAAAAGGTATTTCTGGATCCCATAAAAAGCTGCCACTAGATTGGGCTTAGGTTTGGTGCCGCCTGGCAGTCAATAGGCAACATTGCAAGCTTGCAATAATAAACAAACAATTCAAACCGGAAGCTTGTATCTTAGCTCCTCGCTCCTTCCTCCCTCAGTTTTTTAGATTACAAGCCAGGAAGCGATGAGATTTGGTATTCGTATAGCGTGGGAGACAGCATTCAACAAGAAAACGTTGCCTAAAAGATTCACTGAGACTCCCTGGTACAGTAGAATGATGGAAGAAAATCAGCTGCTGACGGCCTAGGTGGGCTCTGGAATCAGCTTTACAGGACCCAGAAATACCTTTCACGATAAGTATAACAGCCTTTTTTCAAGAGACCTATATGCAAAATTGGCAACACATTAAAGTAAAATTTTAGGTGTTATGAAATACCTTTCATGCTAAGCATACAGGCTTTTTCTGGAGACCCCGTAAAAGCTGTGGACAGGTTGGGATGTACAAAAGCCTACAGACCCATGAAGGGTGGGACAAATAGAAAACTGCTATTTACATGGCTGGAAGGACATACTATAATGCCCTCCTGCCAAAGGCAGCCTCAGCTGAGACAAAAATGTCTCAATTATGTAATGATAAAGGATTGCGGAATGTGGCAATCATATGGGTGCTCTGACAATCTCTTGTAGAGGGGCATTTAGGGAGAAGGCTGCAGGCCTGGTCAAATGAGCCTTCATTCGTGTAGGTGGAGGGAGACATAAGCCATCAAGATGGATCCTTTTAGCCATCTAGCTTGGGCAGTAGATGAGACTCCCCATCAAGGGAGGAAGAAAGGAGGTCAAGAGCAAGCTGGTCCAACATATGGATGGTGTACGATGAATGTGGACCTTCCATGTTGACTAAGCATCAAGGGACTGTCATGTCTACTGATTGATGCACCGGAAAAAAGCCAAATGACAGAAGGATCAGTTTCTGTTGGCAATGGAATTGTGAAAGTACCTTTGGAAGGAATGATGAGTTGGTTCGCAGGATTAATCTATTCCTGCAGAGAAATCCAATGATGTCTCCGGGGCAGCCAGTGAAGATGCAAGTCCACTGTGGCAGCTGCTGCTTTCCTGCTGACAGAAAAGCTGCTCCACCTCATTGCCAGGTGAGGGCAATCAGCTGCCCTGTTCTCCATCAGCCTGAGGGGAAGGCAGTGCCTCGCAACTGGCTGCCTGGTTTTCCCTCAGCATGAGGGAAGGCAGCTCAGATCAGCAGTGTTATCGGCTGAAATCATCATGCGATATCGGTGGTGCCTTGAAATCAGCTGCCCTGCTCTCCCTCAAAAGAGGAGCAATATATTGCTGCGTATTGCTAGGTCAAAATCGTTATCAACCAATATATTGAAAAATTGCAAAGTGCTGAAACAGACCATAAAATTTGTGATATTACCATGCAAAAATGACAAAAGTTTGAGGGGGAGGCAAGTGATGGTGCCTCAGACCCCCTGGGTGCGTTTCATGGACACCCACTGGTCTCCGGACCCCTAATTGGGAACCACTGGTCTAAAGTGGTGAAGCGATCAACTTCTGCTTCCCCAAAGCAACCGGTTATGAGATGGAAGTTCTCTGGGTGGAGTTTCTATTCCCCATGGTTGAGAAGTTCTCTGCTCAGCCAAATCTGCAGTATCTTGTCCACTGAGGTTTCTACTCTTATGGAAACTTACCTAGAGGACGAGTTTGGAGGTTTCCTGCTGCAAGGTGCAGGTTTTGTTACCTCCTTATCTGTGTGTGTGTGTGTGTGTGTGTGTGTGTGTGTGTGCGCTTTTACAATGAAGACTGATCATGTGAATCAGGACTGCTCAAATGCACCTGTGAACTGCAAGTGTTGTACTGCGAGTGCGATCACTCGAAGTTCCATGATGTTGGTTGATAGGAGGGCTCTTCCCTGGACCAGTGGTCCTGGCCTGGATGTTCTTCACAATTGTTCCTCACCCTGTTGGACTGACATCTGTGGTTATTAGTATTAGAGGTGGAACATTGTCTAGGGAACCTCTCTGCAAGTTCAATGAATTCAGTCACCAGTTCAGAGAATCCTCAGCTGACCTGGGCAATTGGAATGGGAATTCTGCACTTGCGAGTGCTGGATCTCTGATGGGGGAAGAGGAATCACTGAATGAGTTGTATGGTATTTCTGCTCTCTTGGAGAGATTTGATGAGACTGGAGAGAGTAGAGTTTGTGTGGAGACTAGGTTTAATTCCAGGCAAAGACCATTGCGGATAGTGCCCAGCACCCATTTGTCTGACGTGATCTGCTGCCAACTGTGGGAGTATCGCATGAGCCATGAGTGTAGGAACACTGCTGAGAGTGATAGGATTGTTCTGTTGTAGGAGTTGATTTCCTTTTAATCCTCTGCCCTGCCTGTTCTGGGGAGTGGGGAGGGCCAAAAAACCCCTTCCCTCTATAGGATCTTGAGACTTGACAAGAGTAGTTTAGTGTCCTGGTCCCCTTGCCTACCTGGCAGCCAGTGTGCCAAGACCAAGTCCAAAACCCAAGCGTCGATCAGCATCTGCAAAGCCCACAGTCCGAGATCTAAAGTAGAAGGCTGACAGTCAGGAAATGAGGTTCAGGGTCAATCCAAGTCCGAAGTCAGGATGCAGTCCAGCGTCAAGCCTTAAGTAGAAACCCATGGATGTCCAGCAGTATCCAAGACAAGGTCCCTCAACATGGGCAGTCGAGCAGTCACAGCACCTCAGCTCTGCTGCCTTCTTACACTGTGCCTGCTGATTGCAGTATCTGGGCTGGATGAGGCATGTGAATCTCACCAACTCTCAGCTTACCCCAGCTAAGGGAATCACATGCCTTCTTCTCCACCTGGCCAGCTAGTGAACCGGGCTGCAGGCCCTGGCCTGCCTCTGCTTCCTGGAGTGCCCCACTTGCTGTTCCCTACACCTCAGGATCCACTGTTTGTAGGTACAGGGGTGCCTCTGGCGAAGGGTCCCACTGCTTGGCTTCCTGCACACTGAATCCCATCCCCGTGCCATCCTCTGTCACTCCGTGAGTGCTACCTACACAAACCTCTCCTTCCCCATCCCCAGCATGCCCCTCTGTGTCCCAGCTACACCCCTCACCGGCATCCTCTTGTTCCTCCCAGAAGTCCTGCCAGTTCATGACATTTGGCTTATAGGGATGGAAAGGACAGCATGTGAAAGACCTGTCATCTCCTTTCTTCGGCATGGGTGTCAACTGGGACGTCCTGTAATGCTTTTTCTTGAAGTGTTTAACCCATACAAAAAGGTTCAGAGACCCAACTCTCGTGTGAGAGCACATTGGCGTTCTGGTGCACTGGAAATCTTTGCCAAGGACTTTTATTTATACTGCTGCTGAGCACTGAACACACATTATTGCTTGTTTTGCAAGCAATAGGAATTAACAATATAGAATTACCAGTTACTAACCAAAGTCTGATTTCCAGACAATTACCATAGGGAGGCATGTCTAGATTAGCCATTAATGAGTTAAGAGAATAGGACTTCAAGACAAACAGAGACCCTGTCAGTGACTGGCTGGACGAGGAAGAGTGGTGGCAGCCAGTGGCCCAGGAGACACCTGAGAGGGAAGGGAGCTTTGAACCAGGTTCAGACTGGTGGGACAGAGAGGAATCATCAGCAGAGAGTGATGGTGAAGGGGAGAGGCTTGAGGTAGCCACAGACGCTGATAGAGAAGGAGAAAGAGCAGGGGCTGTGTCTCCTGCTCTGCAATAGACTACTGAATTGGCTCCTTCCTCCAGCCCCATTCTGTAAGGTTCTGAACTTAGGCAGGTGCACAAATATAAGATAGGGGACACCTGGCTTACTAGCAGTACATGTGAAAAGAATCTATGGGTCTTGGTAGACCACAAGCTGAACATGAGTCAACAGTGTGATGCAGCAGCAAAAAAACATAATGCTATTCTAGGCTACATCAACAGTAGTGTCCAGATCTGAGGAAGTAATAGTACCACTCTATTCTGCCTTAGTCAGACCACACTTGGAATACAGTGGTATCTTGGTTCTCAAACTTAATCCGTTATGGAAGTCCATTCCAAAACCAAGGCACACTTTCTCATAGAAAGTAATGCAAAATGGATAAATTCGTTCCAGACTTTTAGAAACAACCCCTAAAACAGCAATTTAACCATTTACCTCTACTGTTAATGGTTCTCTTGACTGCAGCTTTTATCCATTTCCGCAGTCGCACAATCAATCAATCAATCAATCAATCAGTAGCTGAACTGGGTTCCACACAGTCACAAAAATAAAACAAAAAGCCACAAAAACACAAAATGAATAGCAAAAACAGACAGATCTCAGCGTAGCACACAGAACGGAAGTGTGGCCCTCGAAACGTAAGTTTGGCACTCAGAACAGAAGCGTTGCACTCGAAATGGAAGTGTGGCACTCAAATCAGAAGCATAACACTCAAAACTGAGCACTTTTGCCTTCTGAAAAAAGTTCGCAAACCGGAGCACTTACTTCCGAGTTTGCAGCGTTCGGATTCCAAGTTCCAAATTTTTCAAGAACTAAGCTGTTCCACTGTACTGTGTCCAATTCTGGACACCACAATTTAAGAAGGATGTTGACAAGCTGGAACGTGTACAGAGGAGGGCAACCAAGGGTCTGGAAACCAAGTCTTATGAGAAGCACTTGAAGGAGCTGGGTATGTTTAGCCTGGAAAAGAGGAAACTGAGAGCAGATATGATAGCCATCTTCAAATATCTTAAGGGTTGTCACATGGAGGAGGGGGCATGCTTGTTTTCTCCTGCTCTGGAGGGTAGAACTTGAACCAATGGCTTCAAGTTGCAAGAGATTCTGACTAAACATTCAGAAAAACTTTCTGACAGTAAGAGCTGTTCAGCAGTGGAACAGACTCCCACGAGAGGTGGTAGTCTCTTCTTCCTTGGAGGTTTTAAAGCAGAGGTTGGATGGTCATCTGTCATGGATGCTTTAGCTGAGATTCCTGAATTGCAGGGGGTGGAATAGATGATCCTTGGGGTCCCATACAACTCTAATATTCTATGATTCTCAGCGAAGGAACAAAGCATCTAGAAAAATCTGGAACAATTAAGAAAAGCTGAGTCACAGCAAAAAAATGCAAAAAATAAATAAATAGGGGGGAAAGGGGGCAGGAACTTTAGCTTCTGCAGCTGACTTGCTTAGCTGAGGGATCTGCTTTATGCTATCTCCTTGGTTACTGAGCAATAAAGTTAATTACTGCCAAGCCGTGCCCGTTTCTGCTTACAGTGTTGGACCATGGACAGAAGGGCTTTTCTGGCAGACTGACAGGCCCATGTAGTGCTACCCAAAGAAGGAGAGGCACACAAGGCCATTTACTACATGTTAAGGAGTGACTAATATTCCTTAAATATGTTGCAGCAATCAGGGCACTTAAAAGGAAAGACTAATGGACAATAATGTGTGAAGTGGGGATTCTAATCCACGTTATTGTCTTGAGCACAGAATCAGTGAGCATTACTTGTTCAGGCTTACTTAACAGAGGGTAAAATCTTGTGTATGTAGTGCAAAACCACCTGTGTGATATTGGTCTGTCAATTCCATTCTCCATGTCGAATTTCAAAAGCACCCAGCGCAGTTCCTAACATTGTGGTTGCTGCCTTAATCAGACCTCAAGAAATTAGTACCTTTGATTTGATTGATTTCAGCGACTTATACCCTACAGTTCTAACAAACTACTCAATGAGGCTAAGAACAACATTTAAGGAACACACCAAAGCTCGTGAAAGATGTTCAAAACTGTATACAGTGGTACCTCGGGATGTGAACGGGATCCATTCCAGAGCCTTGTTTGCATCCTGAACAAACGTAAGACGCAACTGCGCGTGCCATGTTTCGCCGCTTCCGCGCATGCCATCATTTTGACCGTCTGCGCATGCACGGAGAAACCCGGAAGTAACGTGCTCCATTACTTCCGGGTCACTGCGGAGCGCAACCCAAAAATACCTATCCTGAAGTGTATTTATCCCAACGTATGACTTTATTTTACTTTCCCACTCTTGATGGTCCCTTACAACTTTTGAGCTTATGTATCTTTTAGGAGTGATTCCTGTATGTCAAGGATCAGGTCTGGGGCTATTTTAGCAAAATGGTCTGTGTTTTGATTCTTCCAACGGAATGGCATGTGGGTATCTGTATGAAAATGGAGGATCCAAGGTATGACTTGTGACTAGGAGCAGCTGCCGAAATCATGTAGCATCCATCAGTCCTGAAAGACCTACATTTGCTCCCAGTATGTTTCCAAGCACAATTCAAAGTGTTGGTGCTGACTTTGAAAGCCCAGACACCAAGATCCAGCACTGAGGGCCTTCTGGCGGTTCCCACCCTGCGAGAAGTGAAGCTACAGGGAACCAGGCAGAGGGCCTTCTTGGTAGTGGTGTCCACCCTGTAGCATGCCCTCCCTTCAGATGTTAAGGAGATAAGTAATTATATAACATTCAGGAAACACCTGGAGGCAGCTCTGTATAGGGAGGTTTTTTAAGGTTTAATGTTTTACTATGTTTTTATATATTCTGGAAGCCGCCCAGAGTAGCTGGGGCAACCAAGTCAGATGGGCGGGTTTACAAATGTGTTGTTGTTGTTATGATGTTCACTGGCATACAACAAAACCAAGCTTCCATTTTTTCTAACCTTAACCTCTCTATTCCTCCATTTACCACTGCTATATATGCTACCACCTCTAGAATATCAAATCTGTACACCTTGAAGTTATATTTAGGCAATTTCACAAAGCATTTTTGTTCAAGCAAGCAAACCCAATAATTCTTAAACACATGTTCAACATGAATGAACAGTGTGTCAAATTGGCAATTATGGATATGTCTGGCAGTAGTTCCCATTGTCATGGCAATATATTATCCATCTGTCTGGACAATAAATTTGACCCAGCATTTGAGTTCTGACTTTGCCAATTCCACAGCAGACCAGTGCTTAGATCCCACTCTTCTCCCTACCTCCCTACACCTTGACAAATCTGAGGTTAGACTGAGTATTGACATAGGGCTTTGATAGCAGGTATATTTATTGAGTTGAATCCAATGCTATCCAACTCAGAGTATACTCTTTGAAATTAATCTGAGTTAGTTTTATCTGTTAATGACAAGAGGTCTACACCGAGTCAGATGAGTACTGGATACCATTCATGAAGTGTGCAGCTTGGTTTTCTTACTTCAATCACCTGGCACTGTTAAAGAGGAAGTCCCAGTGCAGCGTGCTTGTCCTATGCTTGTGGAATACTAAAGTTTGGACTGCCTAGCTTGATCTCTAAGAACCAAATTAGATGGGCCTTGCTGGGATCCAGCAAGAGAGTTGTTTTGGTTCTGTCTTGCACTATGTCAGATCAGGTGGTCATTTTATTCCCTATTCTGTGGTTCTCTACTCAAAAGATTCCTAGACACATAAGTGACTTCACTTAAAGTGGATTGGTTATAAATTATTTCAACAGTCCTTTCACACATGCAGTAGCTAGTGAGGAGTAATAGCACAATGCAATTTTGGAGAGTAGCAATTCCAACCTATTAACAAGTTCAAATAGAAAGCTAAGAGATGGTGGCTCTTCATTAATTGGATCCAAATACAGAACAGCCTGGATAGCCTGCAGTGTCCCTACCTCAAGCATCTATAAAATGGCAAGGTGTAAAGTTACTTTTACAAAATGCCTTACCAGGTTTGGCTACTGCATATTCCCTGCCCCGATGGGGGTACCATTCCACCAGTAATGGGAGAGCGGCTCTGTGGTGACTCACTAAAGCCATGACAGCGCCCTCTCCTTTGGCCGCTCTCACGGGACAGCCATAGAGAGAGGAAAAGCGTAGGCTCAGAACAAGGCCTTTCTCTAGGGATCTCACATGGCTCTTCCATGCAGGTGGGTAAGCCAAGCTGCCTTCTTGCCTCTTGACTCTGTGTGACCCAAAAAGGTGGTGGCAGCAGCATCAACCCGAGCCTGGCTTTACCTCGCCTAGCCTCTCCAGATACCTCCACTCGGGACTAAGCCAATGAGGTCCCGGACTCTGGCCCTCACTGCCTCTGGAGCCCCCTGTGCCGACCTGCAGCTCACTTCAGAATTACCCCTGTGACTATTATGCAGGGAATGCTCTGGAACCAATTTTGGGGTCAAAAAAGGGGGATGTGACTATTACATGGTGTCGAACAGTATGCAGTGATATACAGTAGGTAGAAATAGATAAATAAAAGAATGCACCTTGTTCCTGCATCTTCTGATAGTTCGCTTAAAGAAGGTTTGGGAACCTCTGTTCTAAGAATTTGCTTTGAATGTGGTGTTTTATTAAGAAACCAATGCAGCAGTTTACCTTTTGGTTTAACCATAAGGCAGGCACATGACTTCCAAAAGTTATCCACTACAGCAAGCATGACCAATGGCCAGTGATGACAGGAGATGTAGTCCAACATCTAAAGGGTAAGAATGCCAGGAATAGGGGTAGCTAGATTAGCTATGCCTGCCATAAAAGGTGAGAACATAATCTTTGGTGATCACTCATAGCCAAATAAGATTGTCTTCCATGAACATGGTCTTAACAGTGATTCCGTAAGTGACTGTGGAGGCCAATTCTGGATCCCCATGTACTTCCACAGTGGGGACATAGGTTTCCGGGTGGGAGTTGATCATGGTGAGGATTTCCAAAATGTGCCTTCCTCTTAGTTCATTTCTCCCTTTCATCCTGAGTTCGTCCATGACACCTTTGGTAAAGGCTGTTCTCCAACTGGAGCACTCACAGGCAGGCCAGTGTTTCCCAGTTATCAGTGCTTATACTATATTTTTTAAAATTTGTATTGAGAGCATCTTTAAATCTCTTTTGATGTTCACCAGTATTTCAATTTCCATTCTTAAGTTGGAAATGGAGCAATTGCTTTGGAAGATGATAATCAGACATCTGAACAACATGACCAGTCCAACAAAGTTGATGTTGAAGAATCATTGCTTCGGCACTGGTGATCTTTGCTTCTTTCAGAACATAATGCACAGGTTGATTTACTAATTGCATCTCTACCACCACTAGCTAAAGTGGCCTCACTGCTGCCAGACATCAGGGGCAGCATGTACTGCTTTTGCCACTTGAGACAAAATGGGAAGTGCCACCTCACTGTCAGGCTGCCTGCCCTGCCAGTGGAAAAGCCCCAATTCAGCACCAATTTCCAGCAAATCTCACCAAAATCTTGCAAAATCTCTCACACTCCATGAGATCTCACCAGAAATCAGCACCAATGCCAATGCCACTTCAGTGCCAGTGGTGCAGACAGCATGGCGGGTGAGGCGCCCATGAGGGAGCAATCTTGGGGCCTTCGGCCGCCCGAGGCAACTACTTCACCCCACCAAATTCCCCTCCCTTTGTGAAAGAGAATAACAGCTTCCTATTGGCTTTTAATTTTTGCTAAATTAGCCAGCTGTTGCAGGGATTCTTTATTTTTTTGGGTGTCACAAACTATGACAAGGGATTCTTCTAAGCAAACAAGTGCTTAAACACACACAAACACAGTCATCGTACTTTCTAGGTAAATACACAACCACAAATTCAGAAACAGTGCAGTTCTGAAAGTATAGAGCTTTTTCATAGGTTGATTATTTTGCACAAGGGAGGGGAAATGGCCAGCATTTGTCACCTTCCATGGCCTGTAAATGCAATAAGCACACACACACAGACCCCACTCAATGCTTTGAAACTGAAGCGACTGTACTAGGGGTGGTACCTTTGCTTGCTTTTAGTGACGCAAAGACAGTTACTTCCTGCCCGCCCCTGGTGGGAGAGAGCTGAAGGAGCTAACTAAATACGTTCCCCATTCACAAGAGGCTGGTCAGTATGTTTACAGCTATCAAACATACAATGAACTCCCTCTGGATTATTTCCCCCCAGCATTCAAACTAAAAGCAGCAGCATTCTGTGCTCCGCTGAAGTTTCTCATTAAAGAGAACAGAAAAGGCTCCTTCTCAGAAGGTTTTCCTTTCTCTGTGAATGAATCAGCCGCGCTCCCTCAGGACAAGCGTGGGAGTAAGCAAGGAGGCGGCTGACATGATCCACTGTGGCAAGCAGGACTTGCGGAGAAGTAGAAGTTCACAGGGCTCAGGAAGGAAGAAAAGGAGGTGGGCGACGAGGACAGGCAGGCTATGCCAATCACTTTCCGCCAGGCAGATAAAACAAATTATATAGCGACATCATCAGGAAAGCTACGCGTTAAAAATCTGGGTCAGGGAAGGAGAACACACACAGAAACACACACACACAGAGCAGCAGAGGAGAGATGCCGAGTCTTCTATTAAGTCTGAAGAGCTAAGCCAGGTGGAAGAAGCCAGACACAGCATCTTGAAGCACCAAACAATAATGGGTTTCTTCTGCTTGACCCACTGAAGCCAATGCTCAAATTACAGGTCCCCTTACTTACTGTGATGCCCTCCTAGCTGCTGCTTTTTTATAGTAATTTTTGTTAAAGATTTCCTAAGTTTACAAAAATACGTGCACTGTCTCTTTTTCAATTTGTTTTTTCTACAGATCAGTTTCATTTTCGAAGGCTGTTGGGGAGGCGGAGCATGATTTGGCTAAAATTGGGAAGAGTCAGAGGTTGAGATTTATGGGGGACCCTACTTTCCCTGCCCCCGCAACAAATCAAGCATTGACTGAAGTGAAGGCAAGCTGGCATTGTTCCATCATTTTACCCATCCCCACGGAAACTGATTAAAGAAAGGAAATAAAGCTTTCTCCTTGAGATTCACTACAGCTAACAGCAGCCTGCTCCCTATCTGAATCAGATTTCAAAAACCAGGCTGAGCACACTAACAAATGTAATCCAGTCAACATCAAGGACCTCCTTCCTGAGGGTAGCTAAATCTCTAAAAGGTTGCCATATGAAAACTTCAAATAAACAAATAAAGATGCCGAGGAAGTTTTCCTTTAACTTTTCTCTGTCATGTGGTCATAAAAAGGCTCCCTTTGGGGTCAAAAGTACTTGTATCAAGTTCAATCTTACTATTATTATTTTTTATCTGAGAATTCAAAAGGAATCCTCCTATCCATTTCTAGAAACCAGATTCCTACACATATAGCTGTCCTTGGAATATTAAGTGCATCAGCTTATTTTCAGCTTCCAGAGCCATTCTTAAGCAAGGTAGATGTCCATGGTAGACAAAGAGTGGAATTTAACATCACATTCTTCCAGTTGTTCCATCTGCAAAAGCATTTCAGCTTGCCCTTGGTCACCCTGGTTCATGACATTTGCCAGGAAAACGGCAGTGAGAGTGCAGCCTTCTTGGTTCTCCTCGACTTCTCAGCAGCTTTTGATACTATTGACCAGTCTTCACTTACCCCACTGTCCTGCTCACAGTTGTGAAGAATATTCTTACATCATGGGTGTTCTGTGTCACCATCAAGAAAAAGAGGTAGGAATAGGCCAATATATATGTGGACTGTCCCTGGATCAAGTGACCTTTCTTCTTTAAGTTCTCAAAGCTCTTAAGTTAGCTCAAGGCTGTCATCTGAACTAGCCAGGTGTTTAACTGAGAATCAATCACAGTCCTTCATTTGAAAAGTAAGACTTTAGAGCCATCTTGCCCCAAAATGGCATGTAGATATTCCATTTTGGCAACTGCAACCTGGGTTTAAGGAACCATTTTGCGCTTAGCATGTGTAGCTGCGTTTCTAACACTGATTTGGAGTCAAGTGATATTAGTGGTGATGACACCCACTTCTGTCCCTCCAATTCATCTGACTCAGGAGTGGCAGTTCAGGTGCTTGTCTGTTGCCTGGAAGTGGCAATGAGCTGTATGCGGACCAATAAATTGAAACTGAATCCAGATAAGACGGAGGTACTATGTGTTGCAAGTTCTCAAGTTCAAGAAACATGGGGACTGCAAGTTCTGGATGGGTTTGCACTCCCCTGGAAGGAACAGATGCATAGCTCATGGGTGCTCCTTGATCCATCTAGGTCTCCTGAGATCCAGGTGATCTTGGTGGTTAAGAGTGCCCATTTCCAGTTATGGCTGGTTCTTCAACTATGACCCTTCCTGGATAGGATATTGTGGTCACAATAATTCATGCTGTGGTAATTTCTAGTTCGGACTATTGCAATCAGGTCTATGTGGGGCTGCCCTTGAAAACAGTTGGAAGCTTCTACTAGTGCAGAGTGCAACAGCAAGGCTGCTGCTGATCATCTCTGACCAGACACATATTACGCTGGTTGAAAGATTTGTACTGGTTGCCAATTCACTGCCAAACTGAATTTGAGGCGTTAATATTGATACATAAAGCACTATATAACTTGGGCCCAAAACATCTGAAGGAGTACCTCCTCCCATATCAACTTTGCCTGGGAGTTATGATCAGCAAGGGAGGGCCTGCTTGTAGTGCTACCACTACAGCGGAAGGGCATTTTTTCAAGTGACCTCCCCTCTGAGGTGTGTCTTGACCTATCACTGTACACTTCCAACAACTGGTCAGGACACATTTCTTTACACTGCAGTTCTGTGTTTTGATATTCTGATGTTGGCAGGGTGTGTGTATGTGTGTGTTAATGGTTTTTATTATTCTAATGTATATTGTATATATTTTTAACTGTGGTGTTTAGGTAACACACCTCGGGCCATTAGGAAACAAGCAGGATGTAAGCACAAATAATAAATGACACAAGTTTGGTTTTCCACAATATCCGAACTGAGGATTGTGGCTTCATCTCGGCAGTTTGTTCAGAGCAAAGCAGACACAGGTACTGGTTTGCACTTAACACTAAGCCAGCACACTTCCCAGCTTTGGAAGGGGGGGCGGGCTGACACAAACTTAAGAGTTAGCATGCATACTCAGTAAGCCATGGTTTGGCTTATCACAGCATGTGTACTGGGCCTCTACTCAGACCTCAACAGTGTCTGTTCAGACAAACCAGAGGCGGCAGAAAACACAGCTTTTGTCTCAGTTCTTTCCAAAACAAAAATTCACAGTAGTAGAAGCAAACGCTAGTACCTCAGTTCTACAACTCTGCACAAGGTTTTGGCATTAACGTCACATCTCACTAAATTAGACCATTCTGCAAGGTTAAATGACGATGTTCTTGTTCTCTATTTGCACACTGGCCTCTGGGTCAACCAATCTGAATCATGCCTCCATGGCAACAGGCTCCATCGCTATGAGCAACAAGACAAGTTTATTACAGTGGTACCTTGGTTTATGAACTTAATCCGTTCCGGAAGTCCATTCTTAAACCAAAGCCATTCTTAAACCGAGACACGCCTTCCCTAATGAGGCCTCCCGCCGCCACTGCCCTTCCATCGTTCAGATTCCGTTCTTAGATGGAGGTAAAGTTCACAAACCGGGACACTACTTCTGGTTTTGCGGAGTTCGTATACTGAATAGTTCATAAACAGGGCTGTTCTTAAACCGAGGTACCACTGTATTATTATTATTATTATTATTATTATTATTATTATATTTGAAGGTTTCTTTTTTAAAAACCAAAACCTGCTGCGTATGTCTATCATGCAACACAATTTCAAAACAAGCAGGGTGCTTCACTTGTCAGAAAACAACAGATTTATCATCCCAATGCAAAGCAAAATCATGCTATCTACTAACCCAATGTAGAGAAGCCTGTACAGATCGTGGTGGGGGCAAAGAAGAGAGGAAACCAATTCTCAGAACAAACATAGCTGACCCAAAAGAAAATAATGCGTGCTTGACCCATTTTGTCCTAATGGTGAAGGGCATTTGATTGCATTAGAAGTCAAGTGTTTTGGACCCACAATGCAATTTTCCAGGGACCTACAGTAAGTAACTAAATGCCACTGATTGGAACAACCTGCTCATCTTTCCTCCCATCCATCCACCTACATGCTCACCCCAACCACAAGTGCGCTGTCGCGGGTGCTGAGGAATGCCACAGCTGTTTAAACTGGCAGGCATGAGCCATTACAGCACACTGCTCACAGCTCTGTCTTCAGTCCTCAGGTGCCAGTAGTGTTGTTGTTGTTTTAATAATAAAAAGAAAAACACACCTACAAACAAACAAACAAACAAACAAACCCTATGTGTAATAGCTGCTATTGGTGCTTTCCTTTTCTGGAGTTCTCTTGCGCGTGCCGGAACTCAAGCTTGTTGGGGCGACAAAAAAAAATTTACTGGCTATTACCACCGTAAAATAAATTACAAAGACAAACAAGTCAATATAAACCAAAATATACAGTATACACAAATATGGATAATATTTAATAACAAAAATATACAGTGTACAAACACTCCAAGATCACAATGCAGCAACAAACATTGAGTTCCAAACAGCAATTAAATTGTATACAATTCACGTTCTATAAACGGAGAGCTCACGCAACTCCCAGGGTATGTTACATTATGGGACAGCTTTTAAATATAATAAATCCTGTCAATGGCCCGAAAGGAAAGTGCACAGTATATAAAGGTAAAGGTAAAGGTACCCCTGCCCGTACGTGCCAGTCTTGACAGACTCTAGGGTTGCGTGCCCATCTCACTTAAGAGGCCGGGGGCCAGCGCTGCCCGGAGACACTTCCGGGTCACTTGGCCAGCATGACAAAGCTGCATCTGGCGAGCCAGCGCAGCACACGGAAACACCGTTTACCTTCCCACCACTAAGCGGTCCCTATTTATCTACTTGCACCCGAGGGTGCTTTCGAACTGCTAGGTCGGCAGGCGCTGGGACCGAGCAGCGGGAGCGCACCCCGCCACGGGGATTCGAACCGCCGACCTTTCAATCGGCAAGCCCTAGGCGCTGAGGCTTTTGTCCACAGCGCCACCCGTGTCCCTCCACAGTATATAAGTATATACTATGTATGAATATGGGGGTTGGGAATGTGGCTTGACACATTTCAGGAACTTTTCATCACATTGAGAGCCAATCTACATTTCAAAAATGCACTTAGAAGGTGGGAGACCTGCAGCTTTCGAATGATGACCAAGCATCACTCTCCTCAGAATTACACAAAACATATTCTGTGATTTTAAAGTGTTTTAAAACCTCAGAGCCTGCAATGGAAAGCTTCCTTATGGGGCAATCTTCACATGTGCTAATATGTATTGATTTCAGTGGTTAAAGAATCTTACTGAGCTTTGAGAACCACTGGGCTCAGCTTCCTCAAGAAACCAACACTCCAGCGGGCAGTGACTCCAATCAGCCAGAGGCAAACAGGTACTGGGGCTTTCAAGGCTTGACAAAATTATTCAGACACTGAGAAATCATTACTTGAATTGTATTTCAAGTATTTGTAACCTGAATTCCATTTCATCAGTTCCCGTCTTTTGGCAGTTTGGATGCTAATTTTAACCCAGTCAAGGCTAGCTAATATTTGTAGACCCATACAAGTGGGGGTATTTCAAAATAAACTTAAAAGACATTCAGGGTAGCTGACTCCCCCCCCCAACACACTTTTTAGGGAAGTCTGTCTCACACTTTTAAATAAACTTATTTTCTGAGATGAGCCCTTTCTATTCTTTTCCTGCTCCCTACTCCAAGTTCTTCCTAATAAATGAATTCTTTAAAATGCTAGGGGTTCATTCTGCACTAGAAAAACTGCAGGATCCCCTCAGGGCACATGAAATTGAATCCAAAACAAAGACTGAGTAAAGGAACAAGAATCCATTCATTCTCAACCCTACAAGAATATTACCTCTGCTCCATTCTCGTTAAGTGGAGCATGGCTTCCTTTTATCTAGATAATGCTGGAATATCTTGTATCCATCTTTGTGCCGAGTACATAACTGAGGAAGAAGAGATTTTCTCAGACATTACAGTGGCTAGACGGTCACTTCACACTCTGTTCTCAGAGCAGCTGTTAGAATGCTAATAGCTTGGATAGCTTGAGAGACAGAAAGCAGCCCAGAGGTCTTCTGACATACAGGTGCAATCAGCACCTCTAATTAGTACAGCAGCCAGTGACAAAACAAATCCACCAAAGGGATTAAAATTATTGCCACCAAGGATTTCACTTGGCTGGCTGGATTTTCATGACATAACTCACACTGAACAGTCGTGCCAAGTGAGCAGAGTTTGCAAGCTCAACAAATGAAGACAGATGTCACCTTGTTGCTCATAATATCCCCACATCATTGGAACTGCTTGCCTAAATCTCTCTCTTGTGACACAGCATCACCAAGGGTATCAGAAAGGCAGAGCGTAAGTAGAGAAAAAGGACAGAGAGGAAAGTTGCTGACTAGGGACGCAGCTAGATTGGTAAAGAAAAAGTGTTTTATATGCGTTTTATATGCAATATAACACTGTGACACCAGATGGTGATGTGGAGTTGTATTTTTGCCAACATGATTTCTCATTACAGTGGTACCTCTGGATACGAATGGGATCCGTTCCAGATCCCCGTTCACATCCTGAGGCAAACACAACCCCTGTGCGCAGGTCGCGATTCGCCACTTCCGTGCATGTGTGTGATGTCATTTTGACCGTCTGCGCATGCACGAGCGGCGAAACCCGGAAGTAACGCGTTCCGTTACTTCCGGGTGGCCACGGAGTGCAACCCAAAAGTGCTCAGCCTGAAGCATATTTAACCCGAGGTATGACTGTATAAAGGTTACAATGCATTTTTCTGAAGCACTTCTTTGATGTGTCTAGATCCAGCCTATGTAAACGCAGGCAACTATTGGTTAACAACCAGCCAACAATCTCATGCTGACAACCAATAGTGGTGAATCTGCAACAATGTCCAGGGATTTAAGCACCTCCATAAACATAGTGAGAGACATACAAAGATACAATTACCGTATTTTTCGCTCTATAACACGCTCCCAACCATAACACGCACATAGTTTTTAGAGGAGGAAGACAAGAAAAAAAATATTCTAAACGAAACAGTGGATGTATGATTTTTGTGGTTCATGCTGTGGCCACAGACATGTGATCTGACGGTGAGTTTGGGGTAGCCCAATGCAAAAATCCTGAGGATCCACGTGGATCCGTACTTTGTAACCACGTTTTTGCACCACTGCGGCCCCAGGCAACAGTGGGTGCGTGATTTTTTTGGTGCATGCTGTAGCCATGGACATGCTATGTGATCTGATGGTGAATTTGGGGTGACCCAGTGCAAAAATCCTGAGGATCCATGTGGATCCGTGTTTTGTAACCACGTGAATGAAGGAACTGTCAGTAATGTATGATATCTCCAATACAGTGATGAAGGAAGAGGGGGGGGGAGCTCACACTTGTCCTAGGCAAAGCAGCCAACTCCTATAGGCCTAGGTGCCTTCACCCCCCCCCATTAAATATTTGAGGGAGTCATCCCCCATCCCCCATTGTGGCATGTGAGTGGGGCTTACCTGGCTGTCCCCCCAATATTTTTTGAAGTTGGAAGAGGGAGGGAGGGAAGGAAGAGAGAGGGGGAACTCACATTTGTGGAGCTGCCTTGCCTTGAACCGGAGCAAAAAGAGGAGGAGACTCAGGGACACGAGCCTTGTAAGCTGCTTTGTTTGAATTTACCGGTGAGGTGCTGGGGGAGGGACGGAAGGGGATGCCCTCTTTGTCCCTCCTTCCGGCTCATTGTAAAAAAAGCAGAGTAAGAGCCGCTTACATTTGTGTAAGGGAGAACCATAGAGCAGGCAGACACTGAGAAAGAGAGGCTGTCTCCCTTTCCCCACCTTGGCTTTTACACACTGCGTGCAGCTCTTGCTGGCTTCCGAGCTGCTTCCCTTCTCCCACCTCGCCAAAAAGCCATAGAGCAGGCAGGCAGGAGGAAGAGAGGCTGTCTCCCGACACTCAGCTGTTGCTCAGCTGTTGCCGGCTTCTCAGCCAGCCAAGCGGAGGAAGAGAGGCTGCCGAACAGCCAGCAAGAGCGGTTCCTCCTGCCTGCATTCGCTCCATAACACGCACACACATTTCCCTTTACCTTTTAGGCGAAAAAAACTGAGTGTAATGGTGCGAAAAGTACGGTATATACATGTAGCATGGGTGCAGTTTCATACGACAAAGCAAGAGCTGTATATTGGAAGCAGTTTCCAATGGCCAGTAGAGAGGGCTATGGGTGAACTCCTGCAGGGGGGAATTCAAGTCCAGCTTTATGCTGTTAAATCCACTGAGTCAAGCTGCCAGCCCACCCACTCCAGTGGTATAGCTGCAGAAGTTGGCCTAGCCTAGCATCTCAAGGTGTTACCTCATGTTTCTATTGTTGTCATGACATCTTCACCTCTGGTTGTCATGGCAACAGGTCCCCAGCAAGTGGCCTTCGGAGCTGCCTCTCATCATGGAAGCTCCAGATGGCCATCACCTTGAATTTGTCTGGTCTCTTCTTGAAGCCACCTAAGCCAGTGGCCCCCACCGGATCTTGTGGCAGTGAGTTTCATAGTATGCTTGAACTTGCTGCCCATCAATTTAACTGGACGATCCTCAATTTTAATATTATAAGACAGGAGAGGAACACACACTCTCTCACTCACTCACTCACTCACTCACTCGCACACGTATTAATCCTAATTGTGTCCCTCATGATCTTACGAACTTTTTTTCTGAACCCCAAAGCTCTGGATGCTGAAGGTGTTCTAATCCTTTGTTTGCACGGCATGGATGAGCTCTATTTCCCCCTCCGCTCTTCTTCACAGCATCAAAATTAGACTGCCTGAAGCAGCAGTTTCAGTCATCTCTGGGCTGGTCCTAGACCAAAAGGTGCCCAGCTGAGTAGCATCTCTGATACACACACACCTTTCACAGCTTTTAACTTTTGAATAGTGTGTGTGTGTGTGCGCGCGCGCGCATGCGCGTGCATGTTTATTAAAAAACTGCAGTTGTAACTCATTTTGATGCGTGATTTATGCCTACCACATAGGATTACACATTTATTTTAATTATTTTGTTTCATAAAATTTATACCCTGCTTGATTTTTTAAAAAACAAACAAACATGGACCTCAAAACAGCTTACAAAAAGTTAAAACAAAAAAATTATCAATAAGAAAAATTAACAAAAATAATTTAAGACTTTCAAAAAGTTAAAGTAACAATAGACTAAAAACAAATCAAAACTCACATCAACTTTTTAAACATCTAAATAGGTTCATTTAAACAAGAAGGCTTTTAGCAGGCACCCAAAAACGTGCAGTAAATGCGCATGCCTGATTATCATTAGGTGAGGAGTTCCGAAGTGCAGGTGCTGGACACTAAAAGATCAAGTTCTTACATCTGCATGCATAGCTCTGGTTACAACGGCTCATGCACACTGTTTCTCTGAAGGGTGCCAATGAGCGGCAGCACCCATGGCATATTATCAACCATATGAGTGCATTAGTGTTCTAAACCCCTCCCCCCAAAAAACCAACCTGTTAACACTATGCTTATGATAATATTTTATTCTCTTGTTAATTGTGCTGTTTTAAATGTACATTTTATATTTGATTTCTTTCAGTAATGTTTTGCTTTGAAATCTTTAAGATATTTATTTTCCTGTTAATTATGTTGCTTTGAATGTATACTTTAAATTTGACTTTCTTCAGTAATGTTTTATTCTGGATTGTTTTATTTGAAGTTTTAATGTGTTGTAAACCACATTAAGATTTTTTTCTTAAAAATATAAAGTGGTATAGAAATGAATAATAACAACAATAATTAATGGCCTGGTCTATGTGTGTAGCATTAGGAGATAGAGGGGGGGAATGCTCCAAGTGTTTTTTAAAAATACAGGTTTAAATCTGAATTTTTTAAGAAACTGCATGAGACATTGTTAGACTACATGGAGTACAACATTATCATGATGGGAGATATGAATGGAGTGGTATCTACAAATATGGACAAGTCGCAGAGACAGATTGTAACTAAAGATGGCAGACTACCAAAAACCTTTTTTGAACTGACTGACAATATGGACTTGATTGATATTTGGAGAATTAAGAACCCCTTAGGAAGAGAGGGAACATTCTTCTCTGAAGCCAAAATGACATGGACTAGAATTGACCAAATATGGATAACTAGAGGACTGGCACCTAAGACTCGAAAAGTGGAAATTTGCCCAAAAACCTGCTCCGACCATAATGCTGTGAAAATGGAGATGAAACTAACACCAATCGGTTCCTTCAGATGGAGGATGAATGACACCTTATTTAGAGATCAAGAGGTTGTTAAGAAGGCCCAAAAAACCTTGAGAGACTATTTTGAGATAAATTTGAACACTATTATTGAAAAAGGAATAATCTGGGACGCAAGTAAAGCAGTTATGAGGGGGTTTCTGATCCAACAGAATACAATAAAGAAGAGAGCCCAAAATGAAAAAAAAAAGATAAAATTTTGGAAAAAATAAAAGAGGGTGAGAAGAAACTAAGAGCGGAACCAAAGTCACAAGAGATTCTGAGAGACATAAAGTTATATCAAGTGCAATATATGAAGATGATGAACCAGGAAATTGAATGGAAAATTAAACAAATGAGACAAAAGACATTTGAATCGGCTAATAAATGTAGAAAATTGTTAGCTTGGCAAATGAAAAAAAGACAAAAGCTCAATACTATCACTAATTTGGAAGTGGAAGGAAAGAACATTCAGAATCCAGTGGAGATTAGAAAATGCTTCCAGAGGTATTTTAAACAGTTATATACACAAGGGCCACAGAAAGAGTTTGATATAGACCAATTTTTAAAACAAATGGATTACAAAAAATCTCTCAGGAAAACAAGATAATGCTGAACCATAAAATTACAGAACAGGAGGTAGAAGGTGCCATTCAGAATATGCAGTTGGGTAAATCTCCAGGGCCAGATGGCTTAACCTCAAAATATTATAGATCTTTGAAGGATGGGTTAATTCAGCCACTAAAGGAGGTTTGTAATGAAATTTTGGAGGGGAAAAAGGCGCCAGAGTCGTGGAAGGAAGCTTATATTACACTTATACCGAAAACTGAGTCGGAAAAGACACAACAAGAACTACCGCCCCATATCCCTGCTCAATGTGGATTATAAAATATTTGCTGATATTTTGGCTAATAGATTAAAAAAAGTATTAGTGGAAGAGATACATAAGGACCAAGCTGGCTTTCTCCCAGGTAGGCACTTGTCTGACAATACGAGGAACATAATCAACATTTTGGAGAAGTTGCAAGTCAATATTAATACTAAAGCAGTTTTAATTTTTATAAATACGGAGAAAGCCTTTGATAATATTTCTTGGAATTTTATGAAGAAAAATCTCCAGGGGATGGGGGTGTGTCAAGGGTTTGAAAATGGTATAAGTGCAATTTACTCAGAACAAAAGGCTAAGCTAATAGTCAATAATGTGATGACAGAGGAATTTAAGATAGAGAAAGGGACACGACAAGGCTGCCCAATTTCCCCATTGCTTTTTATTTCGGTCCTGGAGGTTTTGCTAAATATGATTAGAAGGGACCATCTGATTAAAGGTATTCAGGTCGGAGCCAAACAATACAAATTGAAAGCTTTTGCAGATGACCTAGTTTTGACGTTACAGGAGCCAGAATCTAGTACGAAAAGAGTATTAGAACTGATTCAAGAATTTGGTCATGTGGCAGGATTTAAGCTGAACAAGTCAAAAACTAAAGTTCTTGAGAAAAATTTAACACTGATTGAGAAAGAGAGGTTTCAGAAGGAGACAGGTTTAACATTAGTTAAGAAAGTAAAATATATGGGGGTTAATATGACTGCTAAGAACTTAAATTTATTTAATTATGAGAAATGTTGGACAGAAGTGAAAAAAGACTTAGAAATATGGTCAAATTTGAAGCTTTCCTTGTTGGGTCGAATTGCAGCTATAAAGATGAATGTATTGCCAAAAATGTTATTTCTGTTTCAATCATTGCAAATTTTGGACAAGATGGACTGTTTCAAGAAGTGGCAGAGAGACATTTCTAGATTTGTCTGGCAGGGCAAGAAGCCCAGAATAAAATTTAAAATATTAACTGATGCAAAGGAAAGAGGCGGATTTGCCCTGCCAGACCTTAAACTTTACTATGAATCAGCAGCATTCTGCTGGTTGAAAGACTGGCTGCTTCTTGAGAACACAGACATTTTGGATTTGGAAGGTTTTAATAATGTTTTTGGGTGACATGCATATTTGTGGTACGACAAGGTTAAAGCACATAAAGCATTTAAAAACCATATTGTCAGGAAAGCATTGTTCAATGTCTGGATAAGATACAAAGACTTATTGGAAAATAAAACCCCAAGGTGGTTGTCGCCAATGGAAGCGAAGGCTCAGAAAAAGCTCAATATGGAGGCCAAATGGCCGAAATATTGGGAAATATTGGAACAAGAAGGAGAGAAATTGAAATTGCAGAGTTTTGAGAAATTAAAAGATAAAGTGCGAGACTGGCTTCATTATTATCAAATAAGAGAGGCCTATAATTTGGACAAAAAAAATGGCTTCCAGGTGGAAAAATCAAAATTGGAAACAGAACTGTTAGATCCCAAAACTAAGATACTTTCAAGAATGTATAACTTGCTGTTAAAATGGAATACGCAGGATGAAACGGTTAAATCTGCAATGATTAAATGGGCACAAGATATTGGTCATAACATTATGTTTGCTGACTGGGAACAGTTGTGGACCACCGGTATGAAATTTACGGCATGTAATGCCTTAAGAGAGAATATTATGAAAATGATATATAGGTGGTACATGACACCAGTCAAGCTTGCAAAAATATATCATTTGCCTGATAATAAATGTTGGAAATGTAAAGAAAATGAAGGTACATTCTTTCACCTTTGGTGGACGTGCCCAAAGATTAAGGCTTTCTGGGAGATGATCTATAATGAAATGAAAAAGGTATTTAAATATACCTTCCTGAAGAAACTAGAGGCCTTTCTCCTGGGCATAGTCGGCCAATTGGTGCCAAAGAAGGACAGAACTTTCTTTATGTACGCAACAACAGCAGCAAGAATACTGATTGCAAAGTATTGGAAGACACAAGATTTACCCACCCTGGAAGAGTGGCAGATGAAGGTGATGGACTTTATGGAATTGGCGGAAATGACTGGCAGAATCCGAGACCAGGGAGAAGAGTTGGTGGAAGAAGATTGGAAGAAATTTAAAGACTATCTACAGAAATATTGTAAAATTAATGAATGTTAAAATGATGATTGGATTGAATAGGGGGTATTAGCAACAAAGTTAATAAGAATATGCAAAAATGAATTGATAATGGATGAAAATATAGAGTTATAATATGTTAAGATATAGAGTTAAGATAAATGAAAGAGGGTAAGGATTTGCTGATTTGATTATCTAAATGGGAATAGAAAAAGGGGAGGTGTGAGGAGGTCAAGGAAACAAGTTAATGAGTATAAAGTTATAAAAAATGGATTTGTTTTTAATTCTCTTCTACCTATTCGTTTTTTGTATTTTGTATTTTTATTTGTATTTCTTCTTTTTTATGTATTTTTTTTAGGTTTTCTTTTTTTTGTTCTTTTTATATGTTCTTTTTTGTATTTTGTAAACTGATGTTTTTGTAAAATTCCAATAAATATTATAGGAAAATAAAAATAAAAATACAGGTTTAGAGCCAACGCATCAGAGATAAAGATTCTAATCTAGCTTGCTCCTTAATTAAAATGGGTTTTAGTTCTGTTTTACAGAAAGACATATCTTTCAAAAATGTGATTTCGTACCTGTAGTACCAAGTGGTGCAGTCCGCACTCCTATCTCTTTCAGTTGCATATGTAGATCAGGCCAGTCTGCACTATTCTATTCCTTCTTACATTGACATCCTGCCTTTTCTGCAATAAGCTCAATGTGGCATATGCATGGTGCTCTCTGCCCCCATTTTATCCTCAGAAACACCTGTGAGGTAAGTTAGGCTAAGAGAAAGTGATCGGACCCACATCACCCCGTGAGCTTCATGACAGAGCAGGGATCAGAATCCAGGTCTCCCAGGCCCTATTCCCTCACACTAACCACTACATCAAACTGTTGCTCATACAGTATATCCATTTCGTTCCTTAGAAGAGGATGGCAACAGTCAAGTTTTATACACACAGCTTTTTTGGCAGAGGGGCTTCACACTTATTGAGAAAAGCAAGGAGAAGGAGGAGAATCAGTGCCACATCAGTAAGGTATTAGCAGCTATCTCATCAAGGTTTAACTAAAGAAAGGCTAAAACAGAAAAAATGCAAGGGCTGAATGTTGCCATGGAATCCAGTGTAAGCCTGAGAAAACTGTTTTTAGACATTACACAATATTTGGAAGAGCCACTGACAGAAGCACTCAGGAGCCACTGCTGCACAACCTTATCCAACTCATCACTAGGCCCAAGCATCTGTCTCAAGCAATCTTATTGGACTGCAACTCCTGTTATTCTAGTGAAAATACCTGTAACGGAAATTACATTGTCTGTAGTCCTTTGGAGGAAAACAAGGAGAGAAACTTCCACTGTCAGAGGGAATTGCTTGTGAAATACAAAAGTGGATGCCCATGTTTATTTTAACTACCAGGATGAGATGTGGCAGTCACAGACATTTGGGGATGATGCCGCAGTAGATTTTTTTGGGGGGGGAGGGGTCCTCAAAAGTTTATCATCAGGAAGGCTGCTTCAGATAGTATGTCACATCCTCGGTGGTCATTAGATGGCAGTTCGTCAATGTCACATTTGAAGGGTTAGCTGCTTTCATTCTAGACACATACAGCCAGGATGCCAGCCAAGTCACTGTCCATATGGCTACACTGAAAACATTATATAACTTATGAATTTCTTTAGGACAATATGTTGTGAGGGGCTACACGCAGGAATCATTTTAGGTGTCGTTTTAAGAAGTAGCTATGAACACCTTCCACCAGTTATCAGCCACCACCGCTAGAAAAATCAATGTGAAAATAAACAGGATACTAAGGCTGGATCTAGACACAACAAAGAAGTGATTCAGTTAAACGTGTTGTAAACTTCATACAGGGAAATCCTGTAGACAAAAGACGGGACTCCACAGTGCCATCTGGTGTCACAGTGAAATAACGCATATAAAGCGCTTTATCTTTACGAATGTAACTGAGTCCCACTACTACATGTATGTATGTACTGACTGTGTATGTATACCACCATTCAAAGATCTCCGGCCTGTTCACAACAGAAAAATACAAAATGAGTATACAAAATACATAATAAAATAATGTTAATCATGCTCCGCTTGTGCATTTATTTGAGTCATCTACCTGGCCATTATTTTTAAAAAGGTGGAGGGAGTGCCAGGATAGACATATCTTTGGTTGATCCAACATGGCAATTCTTATCTCCCAATAGGAAACTGACAAAACTGTAGTTGTTCAGATGTGATGTCTGACAAGGCAAATCTTAAGATCTAATTGTAATTAAGACATATCAGCTGGCACAGCTCTAATATCTTTTCCAAGGACAGAATTGCAAATCCACAAGAAAAAGAGGAGTGCATGGCCACATATTCTGCATTATTTTTTAAAGGGTCTTGCTACTATTCATGTTCTGAAATAAATCAGGAATACAGAATGACATGGAAGAATTTAGCGACTTATTCTGCAGTCTGCTTTATTGCATCTTGTTTCTCTCCCCTTCTCCCTGCAAACCCATCTGGAGGTTTAAAAAAGGGGAACAATCAGGATACCTTTTTTCTATGCATTCTCCATTTATTCTCAAGGTTTGATGAACGATTATACAAGGGCTCGCTGTTTTTCCCTCCCGCATTTTCATACTCCTCCCATTTAAGGGATGCACCAAAAGAAAGCAAGGGCTTTCCCTTTTGATGACGCAAAAGCCTGGAGAGAATCCTTTTCTGTCTAGCCATTAGGAACAGGCAGGCATCCACATTAAAAATCGTGCAGCAAGGTTGGAGATTTTGCTATGAGCATGAATTCTGCAAGCTTCACAGCCGCAGTCAAAGTCATTAAGAAGAAATGAGCTGGTCTTGGGGCCGGATTATCTTTTTTGAAGCACATATTTACCAGTTTCACATCAGCTACTGTTTCTCTGTTGAAGGATGTTCACTGCACCCACATGCAGACAGGAACTGCTATCAGTGACGTCAAAATGGTCTCCTGGCAACAGTTAAGGGGGCTGTCCACCATGGGGATTTCCTGAATATCTAGCATGAAAATTATCCACCTCCTCTGTAATGTCAAGATGTGTGACACTGTGTTGGAATTCCTTTTAACCCTTTATTGTGGGGCACTGCTGCTCCTTGCCACAGTTCTATATGCCCAATGGCAGTATTCCTTCAGAAAACAGTGATTGGAGGGGGAGAGTTTGTTAGTTTCTGGGGGCACTCAGCCACTTGCAAATACAGGGCCAGCTGCTTGTTTCCGGAATGGCGGGGGGGGGGCAGGGGGCGGACATGCTCAACCATAAAAATAGATCTTAACTCTTTCCTATTCAAAGTCTGATGAAGTGTCTGCGCTACACAAAATAAAATATGAACGAAGGAAATCAGGTTGCACTGCATCTCTTTCAAAGGCAAATCACCTTAAATTTCACGAACAGATTAAGTCCAACTTTTCATTAACTTCTGCTGTCCACTGAACAAATGGGCAGTAAAATGACAATGAATGGAAAACCAAAAATGATTTTAAGGAAACCTAACTTTACCTTCACTGAACAGCAAATAAAGGTTCTAATGTTATATGGAGTATATGCTAATGATTAGGAAAACTGGTTGAAGGAGGTATCTGCTCATACCCACATCCTCTACTTTCTTTCCTATCTGACCATTAAAAAAAAAGAAGCCTACAAGTAAACATACTGCAAGTGACAGCCGTTATTGCAGCGTACTTTGATGTCACGTATACCACATACAGCAATAAAGCAGACATTAAAGTCTTGCATTTGGAAGCTGACAAGCAAAAAGAAACCCCCTCTTAGCTGAGCTAACAGATGCATTCAAAGATGCCATCTACTAGGAGTGGGTCTTGAAAAGGAGAGGCAGAAAGGGGAGGCAACAGCAATTCCACCGCCCGCCCCCCCCTCTTGCTGAACATTGGTTTCATAAGCAGAAGGACAAAAACAGAAGAGAACACCCACTTGCTGAAGCAATTACCATTGCACAAGCAACAAAATACCTATGGCAAAGCCACCTAAAAGAGGCAGCTCTCATATTTTTTGTCTGCTTCATCAATCTGAGCCCCTCAAAATAGCCCAATTTGGATTTTGAAAGCTAGGGATGCCTCTGCAGTGTTTATCATTCATTCATACATACATACATTATGAAGATTTATCCAGGAATATGAAAGATGAAAGAGAAGAGGATAAACGGAGCACTAGATCAGGTTCAGGGGAATTCCTCCTGGAGAGCCCAGTCCAACACAAAACCCAGCTTGACCATCAAAGCAAACAAGAAAGAAAACCAATAGGCATCAGTTTACTCCAATTGTGTTGAATGGAATATACATGGTCAAGTAGTTGCTCAAAGATAACAGCCAACATCCTTCCCTCAGATCTAAACAAATCCTTAAAGGGGGGAAATGTGCAGGAATTTGTGAAGGAGGATAGTGATGGGTGCTTGGCTTCCCATCATAAAAACAAAGCATGAGTTAAAAAAAACAACGGAATCCCAGCACACGTCCAGCAGGGAGACCTCCTTAATGACACAAAAGAGCTGCGTATGTTTATAGGGGATTCCCTTCTTCCCTCTAGGTGGATGCATAGCATATCACAAAAAACTGATGACACAGGAGCCACGGAGACCCTGCAAGCCTGGAGGAGGAGGAGGAGGAGGAGGAGGAGGAGGAGGAGGAGGAGGAAGCATGGGGAGAAGAGATGAAATCAGACTCCTGTACCATTCAGAAAAAAAGCCATTCTGAAAAACCTTATAAAGGCAGATGCCCCTCTCACTGACGTACCAAAACAGTCAAACAGCTACACAATTAAATTACAAGGATAGTTAGTTCCATTGCAATCAACAAGACATTTATCTTGCTTTCTCTCTCCCCACCAAAATCATCAGAGACTTCAGTCTAAAAATAAACTCACCCCAGTGGAAGCTGCACACTGAGTAGGTCATCTATTTCCCCTTCTCAACAAGGACCTCATTGCCATGAACAGTTACCAGAGGAATTTTGCCAGGAGACCTTGGTTCTTGGAATCCTCCGTTTCTTTTCGGCCCCCACCCCACCCCCGGCTTCAAATGCAATGTGAATGCTCCTCTCCACTGCTACAGCAAGCTAATTGCTCTGACAAGCTGCTCAGAAGGAACGAGACCCCAGCTGCTTGAAGAGATGGCATAGAGAGCTCTGCCAATGGCTACTTCCACACCCCCTCTCTCCCTCATTCAGAGACTTGAGTGTAACTGCCTCCTCAAGGCTGAGGAAAGGAAAGGCGTTTAAAGACACAGCATCCCCATTTCCACCAGCAAGCACAACAATAAAGAGAGAATGCCCAAATTAAAATGAGAGCATGTTTTTTTCTACTGAAGCTATGCTCACTGGGAAAGAGAGAGCCTTAGCTGCAATGATCCAGCTTAAAAGGGATTCCCATCCAGATGAATCAGTTGTTTACATCCACCTGATATTCAAATTCAAACTCATTTACTACTTGCAAATATTTCCTTCTGTTGTCCTGATCTCAAAGGGTAGGAGATAGTCTGGATCCAACTCATTATACCTGCTTCCTAAATCCTGTTCATTTAAGTAGGACGTAAGTCATGACTACCTCATCACATTAATATCAAAATCAACATAAGCAGAACTTCTAGATTCCACTCCAAATTTGTGTTGAGCAGGGGTCAGCAACCTTTTTCAGCAGTGGATGGTCCACCGTCCCTCAGACCATATGGTGGGCCAGGCTATATTTGGGGGGGGGGGGGGAATGAACGAATTCCTCTGCCCCAAAAATAACCCAGAGATGCATTTTAAATAAAAGGGCACATTCTACTCATGTAAAAACACACTGATTCCCAGACCGTCTGCGGGATGGATTGAGAAAGCGATAGGCCCATTTTGGGCCCCAGGCCTTAGGTTGCCTACCCCTGGTGTAGAGTTTACTCCTTACTTTTTTCTTCTCCAGAGGATATCCCACAAGGCAGAGGATGTTTAGGATCAGAGTTTTCCTTCTCCTAGATGAGCTACCTTCCCAGGTGGATGAGTCCCATCTGCCTCTCACTTCCCTCTACACCACATGCAACAACTGCCTTCTTGACCATTGGACCCACTATTGGTCTTGTCTGCTCAATCTGCCAGAGCCTGTCTTTGCATGCAGGGAAAGGGTTTGAGACGCATCAGCTAGCCTCACCTGGTTAGGCCAGCCAGTTGAAGCCATTCCCTGGGTGTGGCTGCTGTCACATGCCAACTGCTTCTAGGAGCCACAGGTGACAGCTGAGTGCATGGTGGGGCCCAAAGGTGGGCAAACTACCCCAGAAGGAACATGATGTGGGAGTTTGAGTCCAGCCACCACCCTCACCACCACCATCTTTGCTTATCAAAAATGGGCACATATGCATACATTTTATCTTATTTTGATAATTCATTTAAGTACAAATGTTGTGGTTTGTTTCCATTGTAAAGAATTCTGACATAGAACCATTGTTTTTGGCACAGTGGACAAAATATAACCCAGGAATCAAGTGTGGAGTAAACTATATTCACCTGGTCATCACTGCAGAAATCTTACTATCTCAAACAACTGAAAATGCCACATCCTGCCATTATGTTCCCCACGTTCAAAACCAAACTATCAGGCACCTTTAAACACAGCAATTTGGCCAATATCTCACCAGAATCCTTTGCTGAAAGCCAATCATGTTTTATTAGCAGGTATTAACTCTGAACAATAGCTGGTTTTAGTTTATTTCTGAGTTAACAAAATTTGATTGACTGTTTTTCATGAACAAAGGCAAAAAATGACAAGTATGTCTGCAGTGATTACCTGGCGTTACCTTTTCACCATAGCAGGGATTTTAAGACTGTTCTAGGGAGCCCTAGGCTATTCTCATGGAGAAGCAATTTATGGGAGACAAAGCTTCTTGAAAAAGAAAAGCTTGCCCAGAACTTCCCATCTTTCCCTGCAATGTGCAGCCATGGGTAAGTGCTTGCTGTACATTCTTAACAGGGTGGATTGATTTAAATCAGGGTTGGACACAACTAAGGCGGAATCTAGACACATATTAAAAAAACACTGTGAAAATGCCTTTTTTATAGTTTTGAAAAAAATATATTGAATTTGCCATAACTCACCATCACCATCTAGTGTTGTATTTGTATAATGCACTTTACAACACACTTAAAATGTTTTATTTGTACAGCTAAAGTTCCACTCAGGATAGCACATTTAATAGTATAATCATGCTCATTAATTCAAATAGGTCTGCTCTGCGGAGGATGAACACTGGGTAAAACCCTAATTTAAATCACCAAGAAAAAAGTCATTTATTTAAATCCAGGACTCATTTTGAAATTGGAGTATTTCCTGAGCAAGCATGCATTTTAACTGAAAAATAAGAAGAAAAAGCATGTAAATAGAGGCTCAATATCTAAAAGTGTAATTCAAAGTCTCTGGCCATGCAATTCAGATTGTCTTCTGTACTATAGAACTATGAGTGGAATTCAACATCACACTATAACTATCATTCCATTAGTGCAAACATTACTGCTTTCCAGACAAAACAATCTCTTCCCTCCTTCCCCCATATATTGTTCCAGGGGTTCTCTGGACCCCATCTAAGCAGATTTGGAAGGGCGGGGGGAGCCCACCCCAGCTGTGCTAGTAGGACTTGATGCACTGGCCCCCGTTAGCACAACTGTTTAGCTGAAGCCAGCCCAATATCTGTTTATAGACAAGCCATGTACACATGTAAGAACACTAAGCAAATAATTTACTTGAAGGTTAAGGCCTCAATCCTACGTACTATTATTTGGAAATATGTCTCAGTTAACAAAGAAGAACTTGTTTCTGCATACATATGAGTAAAATTGGGTTGCAATCAAGTTTCCAAAAGCAAGAAATTGTAGTTACTGAAATGGAAAGTGACTTGTTCAGGTAGTTTGGTCATCAGTATTAATAATTTTAGAACTGAGTGCACTGCAGGGCTCGGCTGCTTGGGTATAAAATACTACAAGATCATGCATATAATGGATGTTCCTGGTGAGATACAAGAGGGCATCACCTGGATTCTTGTGCCTATGCTTGCATGTTACTCCCTATATTTGGTCACTATACAAATAGATTAACTATTGTGATATGAAGAAGTTTTCCATACTGTTTTCGCTTTACAAAGAAAAGTAGCACAATGAGATCAGAAATTCAGCTTTAGGAAATTTTTAAAAATCATTAAGTTCATATTTATTTTTAAATCAGCTTAATTTTAAGTGAGATAATTGCATCTGAAACTTTAAAAAAATCAAATTTTAATTTTAAAATCTGGTTTAAATTTTATTTCTCCGTGTCTTTTATCCATTCTAATTCATGGCCCATGTAGGGCAATGCCAAGGTGCAACAGGGCTGGCCCACTTGAACTCTGCATGTACCCTTGAATATTCACTTGTCCCCAGTATTTTCAGGTAGAGAAAGAGGTTCCTCAGTAAACTAATGTGGGATTAGAAGAACGGGTCACCCACAGGTTTGAAAGTTTGAAGGCTCTGTAATATTTGCATACACAGGAGTACACATTTCCATAAAAAGATAGCCCTTCATCTCTCAGCTACTGGCATCTATTTCTGAATCACAGAGACACAAATCCAAGCAAGCCTATGATAAAAACTAAAATGGACAAAAGAGGAACCAACAACATTTTGGTGCACGCATGTTTTGTATTAACTTATTATTCTGCTGTTAATTTGGTTTGAATTTTCTTAAGAAAAGCAAGCAATAACATAAAACACAGGGAAAGAGAGATAAAATACAATTTGCAAGATGTGAAAAATATACCCTGCACAGGAGATAAATGCCAAATTATATATCAATTTATTTCTTTAATAGTTCTGTTTGGAACAACCTGACAGTCTCCAGACTGCAGAAGAACAAAGAATTCAACATGTACTTTTCCTTAAATCTCATTATTTCAGAGGGGGAACTTGAGCAACATATCAGAAAAGCAAGCTTGATTTGGTCTACACTACAGCCTGACTCAGTAATTTTGAAAACACAGGGTTTACAGCCCTCCTGCTACCACCCAGACACTGTGGATGGAAAGCTCAGCAGTTCTCTAAATGGAAATGCTCACTGGGAATGAGCAATGCTGCGGTGCCTAGACCTCTGCAGAAGCTTATTTAAGGCCGAGAACCAATAATAATAATAATAATAATAATTTTATTATTTATACCCCACCCATCCGGCTGGGTTTCCCCAGCCACTCTGGGTGGCTCCCAACAGAATATAAAAAACACGATAAAACATCCAACATTAAAAACTTCCCTAAACAGGGTTGCCTTCAGATGTCTTTTAAAAGTCAGATAGTTGTTTATTTCCTTGAAATCTGATGGGAGGGCATTATACAGAGAGAGCGCCACTACCAAGAAGGCCCTCTGCCTGGTTCCCTGGAACTTCATTTCTCACAGTGAACGAACCACCAGAAGGCCCTCAGAGCTGGACTTCAGTGTCCGGGCTGAATGATGGGGATGGAGATGCTCCTTCAGGTATAATGTGCAGAGGCCGTTTAGGGCTTTCAAGGTCAGCACCAACAGGTAATGAGATAAATGTGATGGAATATTATGTGCATGAACTTGCGTGAATTTTCTTCATACAAGAAATAGAAGCCTGCAGATATAACATAAAGACTGTCAGATGCAGCCAACTGAGTCCCAGTTCTTAGACCCTGTACTATTCAAGAAAGCTCATGTTCCAAAATTGCTCCTCAGTAGGAAACAATGTCATAGGGAGTGCCAAATCTATACTGCACCTTTCAGCAAAAAAAAAAAAAAAAATCCAGAACACACACTCTCTCTCTTTCTCTAACACCTAAACAGTTATTGTAATGGTTATATGGGGTTGCCCGTGCGTAAGTTGCCGCCACTCTTGGCGAGGTTGCCTGGTTAAACCTTTTCCTGGCTGGACAGCCCTTCACTTCGTGGCTGTTTCAGTCGCTAGCAGAATCCGTCAGTGGGCGTTTCTTGAACCTCTTCCAGCATAAAAGTTCTTTGACGCCAAGTCTCCGCCTACTCTCCCTGCGTGGAAGTCTTCTGCGCAGGGTGGGTGTGGGCAACGGAGGACCCGTGCTCTCCCCGCTGGTCTCCGGCAAGGAGTCCTGGAGCCCCCTCTCCGATGCCCCCATCTGCCCCCCTTTCTCCCTGGTGTCACGCTGATTTCCTTCCCCAGCCGATGAGTCCCCTCTCTCCCTGCTGGGCCCTTCTCCGGCATCTCTTGGGAGCCTTGCCTCCACTCCTGGCTCCGATGTCAGTTCCCTGACAGTTATATATAGGTTGGCAGACACCTTGCGTTTTCAACCTGCAGTGTCTGGGAAACTTGATTTTATTTTAGAACACATTTGTGCTCATAAGGATTTCTTTAATGGTAAATCTTTTAGAGACAGCGACTCCAGGGTGGAAGAACTGCAAGTCAGCTCTCCTGACAAGTCCAAATGACAATGCGGGATTGGGCCACACCTCACTTACCAACAGCCTGTTCTTTGTCTTTCACACCTCAGTGCCACTTATTTAAGCATAGCAGGTACATACAAAGGAAACTAGGTCAGAGACACAGAAGAGATGCTGATGCATTTGTGCTTTAGACTTGCAGTAGCGGAGAAAGGCCTCTGTTTTTCAAAGGAAAAAAGAGTCACAGCAATGGGAAAGGTTTAGATAAGCAAACACTTGCAGGGCAGGGCCATAGACATTGATTGACCTGAATGAAACACCCACCTATTCTCTCCACTATGGCCTGCTCCCATCCCATCAGGTCAACTGGAGACCTCACTTGCCCTGAAAACACTCCAAGCGACAAGCGGATATGAAAATGCCAAAATCATACCATCTGTACTGCCTATTCTCTGACAATCAGCAGCTCTCTAAAGTCTCAGGCAGAGTAACCATTCCCCTCTCCAGTGATGCTACTTGAAACTCATTTGAACTGCACATACCAGCTTGGAACTCTCTCACTGCAAAGCATGCACTCCATCTCTGAGCTATGATCCTCTCTATCTCCACCAGGGCCTTCCAGCACCTACTGTAGCAAGTGGGGTTTCAAAAGGAATTGGGAGGGGAGCAGCCACAACAGCTTCTCTAAGCGTCTTAGGGCAGTTCACAAGGAAAGGTAGAAGAAAAATACATCAGCAAAGGAAATGCTTTCTCTCTGCAGCTCTACATTTCCCTTCCCACCTGTTGTGCATTATAACTTCACACGTAAATCAGGATCAGTCAGCCGAAAGCAAGACAACCTTTTTTGCTAACCTAAACAAGACAGGAGTGTGCTCCCGTGGTATCACAAAGAACTCCAGATCACCCTTTCAAAGTTTGGTCCAAGGAGTTGAAACAGCACACTTCTTTTCTGCCCTCAAACTGTTTCAAGAAGTTCAAACTGGGAGCTGATAAAGAAAGTGTGGATGAGGGAGATGGGGAGGAGCAATGGCAGCTTTGGAAAGTCTTTGAAAGCTTGTAACTAGTTATCTCTAATCCTAAAAACCAACTTCTTCAAAACTTAAGGTATCAATTTGAGAATAAAGACTGAAAATAGAGTATATTTATCAGTGGCGTAGCGTGGGGGGTGCAGGGGGGGCCGGCCGCACCGGGCGCAACATCTGGGGGTTAGGGTTAGGGGGCGCAAATCCATGGGTTAGGGGGCGCAAATCAACAGGTTAGGGGTGCAAATTACTTGCCTTGCCCCGGGTTCTGACAACCCACGCTACACCACTGATATTTATACAATATAAGTTGCCACATAAGTTGCTACATATGGGATATGCAACATATTTTATTTAATATAAATATGCTAAATTTAAAATTTTTATTGGCAAATCAGTAAGTTTTGAAGAAGCTTCTTTTTAGGATTGTTGTTTGGCAATTGGGGTATGGATAATTGACAGGCAGGCATATGAAACATGCAAGAAAAACAGACACAAACAATGGAAATTTTTGCATGTATTCTCAGTAAGTTCTTGGATCACCTCCATAACCATGATGCCTAGAAAGTTCTGAAAGAACTAGAGGAAAGTTGGAAGCAACAGGCCACAATAGATTCTGCCTATCAATTTGCAAAATTGCAAAATTGACGCTGAGGTCCAGCGCCGAGGGCCTTCTGGCGGTTCCCTCATTGTGAGAAGCAAAGCTACAGGGAACCAGGCAGAGGGCCTTCTCGGTAGTGGCGCCCACCCTGTGGAACGCCCTCCCATCAGATGTCAAAGCGATAAATAACTACCTGACATTCAGAAGACATCTTAAGGCAGCCCTGTTCAGGGAAGTTTTTAATGTGTGATATTTTAGTGTATTTTTGGTTTCTATGGAAGCCGCCCAGAGTGCCTGGGGAAACCCAGCCAGATGGGCGGGGTACAAATAATAAATTATTATTATTATTATTATTATTATTATTATTATTATTATTATTAAAAACCACTACTGTCTCTGGAAGCATCGGATTGATATGAATGCGAAATATATCCATACACATATACAGAGCTCCTCAAAACAACTGGACCCATTGCCTTGTTGTTGGCAACTCCAAACCATTCCACTAAAATTTTAAATTTGATTCACGGAGGCCCTGAGCTTCATTCTAACTTGGTGTGGTGGGAAGGAAAAGAATATCACACTGTTGTAAGTCCCCACACAACTAAAAGAAAGTCTCCCTTTTGCTCCAACAGTTACATGTAAAAATTATGTGTTCCAGATATGCCATTGCTAGTTTTTATTGCCACTTTGCAGCCCCATTTATTTTTTCAAAACAATGAATTTTATTTCAAGTGTGCAAAACAAAAAACACCAACATGTGAAGGGCAAATTACAAAAAGAATTTGGTTCAGTTGCTCCTGATACACACTGTACAAATGTTCATTACCAATGGGGTGCAGCAGCAAAAAAAGCTAATGCTATTGTAGGCTGCATCAAGAGAAATATAGTGTCCAGATCAAGGGAAGTAGTAGCACACTCTATTTTGCCTTGGTCAGGCCACAAATGGAATACTGCGTCCAATTCTGAGCACTACAATTTAAGAAGGATGTTGACAAGCTGGAGTGTGTGCAGAGGAGGGCAACCAAAATGATCAAGGGCAGGGGTCCTCAAACTACGGTCCACCGGCCACATCCGGCCCATCAGGGTCCTGAACCCAACTCGCCCAGGCAGAGCCAGCGCCGCCGCCTTATTCCTGATGGAAAGAGGCGCAGGATCACCGCTGCCCCGTTTCCCCATTACAAGCTCTGAAGCGTGCTTGCAACCAGGGTAACCTCTGAGGGGCTTGCTCATGAACAAACGAGGTGGGCGTTCATCTGATCCGGCTGTATTGCAGTGCCCCTACCTTGGCAGCCACCTCCGCCACTTGTGAGTCTCCACCACGGCACCACGGCAAAAGCCCCACAGAGCAGTGTCTGGCGCTGGCCACCATTGCTCCCCAGCCTGCCTTGGCTCAGGGAATGGGGCAGGCGCTGCTCCTCTTTCTTCTGTTCCGGGCCCCAATCCTCCCAGGGGTTCGACCTGGCAGCAGCAGCAACATTAGCGGCGGCCTTTATTATTATTTTCAAAAACATTTTCTTTTCCCAGATTTCTGTTGAGTCAAGTTCTTTTGCGCCACCTCCCCTTCAGCTTTCGCTTTTCCGGGTTGGGAGCGTTTGGGAAAAGTGAGAGCAGGGGATCCCAGGTGACCACGGGGGTGGGTTGCCTTTCTTCTTCCCCCCTCGAGCTTTAACTCTCTCTCCCTCTCCCATTCAGCCCGCAATCCCGCTCGCTCTCCAGCGCCGCTTCCAAGCCCCCTCCCATGCTTCCTCCAGGGGAAACCCAGCTCCTTTTCCTGGCCTCTGGCGCGAGTGAGGGGTCCCTGGCTGGATCTCTCTCCCCTTGTAGCCAGTCAGGGCAGAGCTGCCATTTCCCCACCCCCTTTCCCTGTGTCTTTTCTTCCTGAGGTAGCAGCAACAGCAGCAGCAGCAGCGGAGGAGCCCGCAGGGTGAACTCGCTCACTCCCTTTTGCGGAGAGGTACAATGTACCTGTGGCGCCTCCTCTTCGGCCTCCTGGCCGACCGGGCTCCCAGCTGCGGCTCCCGTGCGGCCTCTCATTTTGGGCTCCCCGCAAGCAAGTATTGAGTATCATAGAAACCCCCAGGTAAAGATGGCCCTGACAGCAACAGCAAATGTGGACTCAGCCCGGGCGCAATCCAGCCTCCCTCCCTCCACTGGCTTGTTGCATGGCCCACCCTCCTTCTCGCTTCCCTTCCTTTGGGAATCGGGAAATAGGAGGAGAGAGTAGATCGTGCATGTCCCCACTTTGAGTGCTCCAGGCTAAGTGGCTGGATCCAGCGGCAGCACTTTCCAGATGTCCTCAGACTCCTACCCTTTTGCCCTAAGCAAGTTTCCAACCATTTTTCCACCTAGCTCAGTTCTGCCTACACTGACTGGCAGCAGTTTCAGATAGGGATCTTTTTGTGCGCTACAAATAAAGTATGTGCAGTCTGCATAGGGATTTGTTCATATTTTTCCCAAACTATAGTCCGGCCCCAACAGTGTCTGAGGGACAGTGAACTGGCCCCATTTAAAAAGTTTGAGGACCCCTGATTAAGGGTCTGGAAACCAGGCTTTATGAGCATCACTTGAAGGAGCAGGCTGTGATTAGCGTGGAAAAGAGGAAACTGAGAGGAGAAAGGATAGCCATCTTCAAAAATCACATAGGCTGTCACATGGAAGAAGGAACAAGCTTGTTTTCTCCTGCTCTGGAGGGTAGGACTCGAACCAATGGCTTCAAGTTATATAACAAAGGGGATTTTGAGTAAACATCAGGAAAAACTTTCTGACAGTAAGAGCTGTTTGGACAGTGAGACAGTCTCCCTCAGGAGTTGTGGACTCTCCTTCCTTGGAAGTTTTTAAGCATAGGTTGGGTGGCCATCTGTCATGGATGCTTCAGCTGAGTTTCCTGCATTGCAGGGGGTTGGACTAGATGACCCTCGGGGTCCCTTCCAGCTCTACAATTCTATGATTCTAACAGGACTTTTTTACTTTTGTTATGGACAATTCCAATTAATAGAGAGGAAAGGATTAAATTAACACAGGACATTTACTTTCGTTTTTCTCTCTCTCAGGGTTTTAAATGTCTCACAAATCAGATGCTTCAACCAAAAAGATTTTGCAAAGAAAAGGCTTTCTCCCAAAAACTCACAACAAAACTGTATTACGGCACTTTTTAGCTCATGCAGTTGGAAATCTCAAAGCCCAGCCTAAACAATGCAGCAAACAGCCTTCTGGGCCCATGACCTGCAAGCTTCAATGAACTGATAGCAGAATAAAAATGCTTAAAACACCATGAGTGGTTCCAAAAATGACATAGATGCAGCATTCATTCAGCAGAGTTTACTGAGGCTTAACTGTTTCAAAAAATCCAGATCCCTAGAAAGCACAGTCTCTTAAGAATCCAGTTGCTGCAAAACTTAACTTAATAGTAAAATCTTAAGCTTAGCATTAAACATATTATGTACAAATCACCACTTAACTGAGAGAAAAAACAAAGCAGGTACGGAGTAGAGAGAATGTAGCTAGAGGAAGAGAGAACAAAGAGCCCCAGTGAATGACAAATACATCCTCTTCACTCAGTGGCCTTGAGAGAACAATAGCAGGGTCAGCTCATAATTGTTTAATTCAGCTGTGCCCAGTTTTTCTGAAGGAATAACCCAAACATCAAGAACCTTCTGCTTGTTTCCCCAGCAGAATAGAAACTTACTTGTCAACTAGAATATTCCAGCTTTCACCAGCTTCCAGCTTGTATCATACAGAGAAAATACCAGAAAACTTCTACCTGTACCCATAGACTAGAAATGATCTCTACAGTTTTTAGACAAACAGTTTGTGCACTGATCAACTGAAGAGTGTCCAGAGAAGGGCAGCTGAGAAGGGTCTTGAAATAAAATCCAGTGAGGAACAGTTGAAAGAGTAGGTTTAGCCTAAAGACAAAGGGATTAGGAGTTGTGGGCAGGATGGCTGTATTCAAACTATCTGATAGGTTGTCTTGCAGAAGACAGACAAGGCTTACTCTTTTGTAGAGGGCAGGACTGGAACCAATGGACAGAGGCGGAGCTAGCTGCTCCAGCACCCGGAGTGGCGCACATGGTGTGCACCCAGGGGGAAAGAGATTTCAGCTGACATTGTAAGAAACTTCTAACAGTAAGAACTCTTCTGCAATGGAACAGTCTGCCTCAAGAAAGAGTAGGCTCTTCTTTCCTTGAGGTTTTTAAGAAAAGGCTCCACACCCACATAGCAAAGATGCTGTGGTTTCATCCTGCACTGAGCAGGGGTTGGACTGAATGATAATCAAGGTACCTTCAAACTCTTTTTATTCCATCTCTGGTCAAACTTCATAGGGCTCAATATTCAAGCTTTACCTAATACTTCATTTCAGATGGCCCTTATGTGGAGGCTTAAAAAATTACCATCAGTGAAACCAGTGGGACAAATCTGAAAGCTTTCGAAGGCATTAGACTTGTAGAGTTGTAAGGGATCGTGAGGGTCATCTAGTCCAACCCCCTGCAATGCAGAGATCTTTTGCTCAACGTGGAGAAATGATAGCAATGTGGTAATTGAACAGGTTAGCTCTCCTAGATTACTAACCAGGCAGCCCTGCCATGCCACATTCAGGCAGCCTTCAAAGCATTACCCACTAGAGCAGCCTTTCTCAATCTGTGGGTTCCCATATGTTGTTGAACTACAACTCCCATCACCCCTAGCTAGCAAGGCCAGAGCTCAGGGATGGTGGGAGTTGTAGTCCAACAACATCTGGGGATCCACAGGTTGAGAACCGCTGCACTAGAGACTGGTTTTGCCCTCAGATCCCCCCAATGTGAGGATCACTTGTGCCCCAGAGAGCACTGCATGCCAACCACATGCACCCCACGCCACTTGTTACTTCTGCAGCACTTAAAAATGGCCCACAAGAACCTTGGGACAGCGTTTATAGAGCAGGCTGGGAATAACATTTGGAGTCAGCTCAGGGGAGTTACAGCTGGCCTCGGCAAATGTTTGAAACCAGATTTCTGAAATTAGGTCACAAGCAAAAAAATTAGCATTTTGCTAGTTAAGAACTGACAAGAAACTGCTTCTGCCCTAGATTTGAGATATCTAGCGGAGGATGAATTACAGAGGCATCATAACAGAAAAAGCACTGGAAGGCATTGTGCTGGTCTGCTGCTCAGGACTAAGCATTGATGGCAGACACTGCATTTTGGAGATTCAAAGTTGTATGCTGCCCATCATGTTGCTCAGTTTACTAAGAGGCAAGACTTGGCTCTCCTACTCTCTTCCCTCCCCTCAAGACTTTCTGATGCACAGCAGTAACAAAGAGCGATCCAGGGTGCTGGAAGTAATGCACCTGTTCTGTGCCAATGAGACTTTGTTCCAGTCACAGGAGGGGACAGCCTGCTTTTGTTACGTTTGCTGCCTGGCCCTGGCCCTGGAATAATTCATAGTGCTAGAAGAGGGGACACAATCAAACTTTCCATTCTGAAAGATTTGGGAAGGTACTGTCCTAGCTATTACAAGTCACTGTCTACCTAAAGCAGAGACCTTTGCAGCACACTAAGTCCATGAACCAAAAAGCCCCAAAAGTAAATTCTGCAAATTCAGTGCAAAGGAATCAGATTTTAATTGATGTCCAAAAGGGAATTAGTACTGGAGCACATTGGTAGATAAAAGGAAGCTGTCTCACACATAATGCCAAACTACATGCATTAGCTAGAACAGGGGTCTGCAACCCGCGGCTCCGGAGCCGCGGCAAAGGTGTAAAAGAGCCACATGCGGCTCCGGATACTAGCGAGGGGAGGAGGCGCATTGTGCGCCCCGACACTCCCCACTGTGGCGGGCGCTGTACTGGCTGTGACATCGCATGGGGGCATGTTAGTCACGCACCGTCCCGACGTCACCTTCCTGCCCGCTGTCAGATCGGAGGGCAGCGGCGCACATGCAGGTCTATGACTGCGAGGAGGAAGATGACGTCCCTGTTTTGGACCCCCGGTAGGCCAGCCATGGATAAAGGCAAGAAAAGAAAAATTTCTGAAGAAAACAGAGTGTTTAATGATACATGGACAGAATCATTTGCATTCTCTACTGACAAGACTGGTTTACCAGTATGCTTAATATATGTTATATTTGTTTTAAATGTTGCAATGGTTTTGCGGCTCCCAGTTTTTTTTTCTTTGGAAACGGGTCCAAGTGGCTCTTTTTGTCTTAAAGGTTGCAGACCCCTGAGCTAGAACAAGCCTAAGAGAAACCTTGGACTGGCATTCTCTCTGTCCCCAAACAGCCATGAGAAGGACTTCTGCTGCTCTTCCTTTCACTTTCAAATAATCGTGGATTAATGTTATAAAACTCGATATTGTTGTCAGTTTCTCTAGGCGGATTCTAAACAAGATGTTTCATTACCCCTAGTTTTAAGACATTTGGGATGGAAATAGACCAGAACAAATAATAATAGAAGCAACAGGTTGTAGTCAGTGCTAGTCCTATTCCAAGTAGACCCACTGACTAACAGGATCGTTCATTTCAATGGGTCTACTCTGAGTAGAATTAGCATTGGCTGCAACTCATTGTTTCTATTATGATTGGTATTTTCTGTTTCTCACTTTGCATTCTGAACTGAAGATCTGCATTTTGCTGTATAATGAAAGGAAGTAGCATGGCGGGAGCAAATATAAGAGCAAGTGATGGATGAATATGACAGGGAACACTAGAGCAGTGTATGCACAAAAGCATTTTTTCCTTTCTATGTGATTAGGTACAAAGCACATTGAGACAAGTGTGTGAATCAGGGTAGGAGATAAGGGTACATAAAGACAGTCATACCATAGCAGCTGGAACTAGTGATGTCATTTAAAGATCTCTAATTCCCCCCCCCAACACACACACAAAAAATTCAAACTAAAATTCTGCCACACAAATTGCTTGAGTACTCACACCCATGACATATATAGGCTACAGAAGCAATTCCCAAAAAAACATATATACCAATGAAATGAGATTAGAGCAGCTTTGAATGCACCACATTCAAATTTCTGTCAGGAATTCTGCACGCACAGAATCTGACTAGGTCTTGTCTTCCCATCTTATCTTCTTTAACAGACTTGTGACACAAGTTAAATTGAGAGGTAGTGGCCATAGATCACTTAGTGAATTTCATGACTTGGAATTTGAATCCAGTCTCTCCAATCGAACACTCAACCTACGAGACAAAACACAGCAATGCCAATCCCCATGGTGTACCCTCAATTTCACAATGAAAATCAGGGATTCCTACGCCTGAGTGGATGGAGTAAAGTACAGTCTCCTGGTGTGCTCAGGTTTACAACAAACAGCAGGGTCAACACAATCCAGACACAAGTGTGCTACAAGAAAGTGGGAATTTGAAGTACATGCAAGCAGATGGCTCCAGATAACTAGAGCAGTATGACAGGCTACAGGCTACAGTGTAATTCAAAGACACATATATGCTTAGATAAAGGTACATCAGGGTCATTCCATATCAAGTGATCCAATTTTTTTACCTCACGACATCCAATTTTCTTGATATTTTGCACACTTGTTGAATGATCAAAACTAAATTTAAAATTTTAATTTTTTTATCTCATCCTGTTTTTGAGTTATGAGGGTTTGAAATTTCAAAAAAAATAAGAAAAAAAATAAGGATTTTGGCCTTGCCAGGCAACACAAAAACCATAAAAGCTCAGCCCAGAATTGAGTTATTTCAAAACTTAAAAAGCCAATCTCTTCAGAATTTCATGGGCTTTAATATGGTATGTCACATGACGGACTTACTTTAAATTTCAAAGTTACAAAATTTAAATTTTTAAAAAATGGTTTTAAAAAATTAATATGATTTAAAATTTCCAAAAAATGTATTGATAATTTAATATTTCTAAGAGCCACCTGCAAAATTTCATCTTGGGATCTGAATGGGATCCGTTTTTTAAAAATATTTTGTACATACATGTCTGCCTTACTGAGTTTTATTTAGGATAAATGGGTCTTCTTGGGAGTAAAACATAACAGAATAAACAAGACTTCGAACTATAATATCAGTTACTTCAGGCATTTCTTTAGAAAGTTATTCAGTTAAAAGGTATCTGAAAAGCTAGTCAGGCTTTTCTTTTAAAAATGTGTTCCAAAGCTGAGTGACAGCTTGCTATTGCATGATAGGATTAATGCTTGTTAGTAATGTACTTCATTTCATGAGCATTACAACAAAGTCCCCATTGAGACAAGTTTTACTTATTCACACATACTGTACATTCACCCATGTGCATGACACATCATAAAAAAGAAAGAAAAAGTCCATGCCCTGCTGGGTTCACAATCAAGCAAAAAGCAATACAAGGGAGACACAGGGGCAGACATGGGAAATGGAAGCAGGAGTACATGGAAAAAACCTATGCAATCAGTGCAGCTATATGTACCAGGGTTTGCTGAAGCAGCCGGTGGGGATTGGGGTTTGCGCCAAGAGCTTCATGGAGAAGATCAGTAATTACTGTCCAACCTTCTTGGAAGAAAAATAAAGATCACAACTACAGATCCGATTCTGCAACATGCATATATAAAGGTGCATTATCAATTTGTATTGAGCAATATTGAGGCCAGATAAGAAGGCCTGCCAAAGCCACACCCCCCCCCCCGAGGTGAATGTAGATCTTTCGTTGGGGCATTCCCCACAATCATCTGCAACACCCAAGAGTTGTATGATATGAGGGGTTACTTAGCAGATATAGGAAGTGCTCCCTATGCTGCAAACCGTTAAGTACATTTTGGAGATTCTTGCTTTTCTCTGCTCTAGAAAAACAAAACTAGCACACACATCCAAGCACTCAGAAGCTCCACACATTTAATGAGGGCCTCTACCTATTATATTCTGATTCACAATCCAATAATATTCTTGTCCTCCCACTGCTTCTGTACTCCATGCCTTATGCAACATGCAAAGCCAAGAGCAACTGGCCAGCAATTTGACAACACTAAACAATATCTGTCCTCAACAAAGCCACAGTAGGGAACACAGGACTGTGGCAGCAATCTATCCTTCCTGCCTAGGCAGTAAAAAGATTAACCGTATATTTTAATGATCTTGCATTATCACAGGCTACGGCCATCCTCTTCTTATCCTTTCCCAAGCTGGACCCGGCAGAATTTGACATGAACCAAATCTGTCAAAGAACTCAAGACAGACACGTGGGTCCTAAAGTGCAAAAGGGAGGGGAGGGGAAGGGGGGGGAGAAGAACCAGGCCACTCCATTCAGTTCCAAACAATGATAAATAATTCAGGACGAGAAATGCCGCAATACAGAACACACAGAAGGGTTTAAAAATAGAACACGCTGAAGCCAAAGGAGGAGACAGAGAGCATGAAAGTACCATACAGGAACAGGGATCTGTGTCAACAAATCAGAAACCACCAGATGCTGTGATCATGACAGAGCTGACTGCTGCCAGATTGCAGTGATCACGACATCCTGTTGTCACCCAACACACTGTGCATTTTTTTTCCTTCTAAGCTGGTTCTTCCTACTGGAATTCTCCAAGTAATTATGAAACAAGTATCAATGCAGGAAGATAAAAAAAAAGATTGGCTCTTCTTGCTCACCATTTGAAATTGTCTAATTGTCAGATGCCAAATGCTAGAGAAAGGTATTACGAACAGGAGCAATCTCAGGACCAAGGGCAATCCAGACCCCTCCCTGCCAGATTATGTCCCTTAACACCAGCCCTGCTCCATGCCCTCCTTGGGTGAGGCTTGAATGCACCCTACAACTACAATACTCTCTAAATTTATCTGGCAAGGGAAAAGGCCCAGAATCAGATTTAAACTACTCACAGATCAAAGAGGTAGGGGAGGATTCGCAGTTCCAAATTTAAAGTTGTATTATGAAGCCTCGTGTCTTTGTTGGGTCAAAGATTGGATCGTTATTAAAAATAAAGACTTGTTAGATCTAGAAGGATTTAATATAAGATTTGGTTGGCACTCTTACCTATGGCGTAACAAGGGAAAGGTTCATAAAGGATTTTCTAACCACATTTTTAGAGGACCACTGCTGGAAGTGTGGGAAAGAAACAAAAAATTATTGGAACAGAAGACCCCTTGGTGGCTATCGCCAATTGATATCCTGACAATAAAAAAACTATTTAATATGTATAAAATGATGTACAGGTGGTATGTAACGCCCGTAAAATTGGAAAAAATATATAAAACTGGTGATAAATTATGTTGGAAGTGCAAGATCAAGGAGGGCGATTTCTATCATATGTGGTGGTTGTGTGAGCCTATCAAAAAATTCTGTGAATCTATTTACAATGAATTTTAAAAAATCCTCAAATATACCTTTATCAAAAAAACCCGAAGCCTTTCTGCTGGGGATAATTGGGGAGGAAATCAAAAAGGAAGACCAAACACTCTTTCAGTATGCGACAGTGGCTGCCAGAACTCTAATAGCGCAGAATTGGAAGACATCAAAAATCCCAACTATAAACGAATGGCAAACCAAACTATTTGATTATTTAGAACTGGCAAAAATGACACAGAAAATAAGAAATCAAAAAGACATAAAGTTTAATAAAGAATGGAATAAATTTATCTAAAAATCTAAAAATTTATCTAAAAATCTAAAAATCATAGTAGGTGTGACGTAACACGTGTGACGTAAAGAGTCTTTTGAGGAAAAGAAACTGCAGATAAAAAATCATATAATATATTCTGAAACCGAGATGAAGGGAAGTCAATTAATGTTATGTGTTATTTAGTTATTTAGTTAATGTAAGTTAATTAGTTGGTGTTTTATGTTAGGAGATGTTTTTTCTTTTGTTTTTTTATTATTATTATTTCTTTTATTTATGTACTCCTTTTTTGGTATGTATGTGTTATGTATGTTTATTTTTTCACTTGTTTTAATGTTGGATGTAGCAAAATGAATTAAAACCAATAAAATAAAAAAGAATGCACCCTACAACTGTAATAACACCTTTTCCTTGGTATGTTATAGAAAGCTCTGCGACTTTTGTGTATGTGGCTGGAGTGCATAGCTCACGGCTCAATACAAATTGATAATGCACATTTGTGGCTCAGCCCAGATTTGCCTTTGACCCATTCAATACTGGCATGAAATCCCCAGAGGACTGCCCAAGAGGGAAATGGTTCAGGCTCAGAAAGGTTTCCCACCTCTGCATTAGAAGACTAACACTTTGCCCCTGCCATTCATACTCTAGCTAAATGTTCATAATTTGTACATCCATTATCTTTTGCAAAATGTTATATGCATAAAAGCAGGCACTCGGAAAACAGAGGAGAGTTCTGAGTGGAAGCAATCAGGGCTCTCTGGCTTTGCCTTTTCTGCTGTATGATGACAACAATTTTTGAATGATTCTTCCTCAAGCAATTATGTATTTCTTTAGAACGTATGTATGTGTCTCAAAATTGGGGACAAGGAAGGTAACTATTCAAGGTCTAATGTGACAAAGCAACAAACAATTAAATGAACCAGCATAATTGTTTAGGTATGTGGACGATCATACAGCTAGAACCATTCCTGCATTTTTGTTCTTTATTCATATACCGTATTTTTCGCTCTATAGGGCGCACCGGACCATAGGGTGCACCTAGTTTTTTTTTTTGGAGGGGGGAATAAAGAAAAAAATATATCCCCAGCCCCAAAGAGCAAAGAATCCAAGACAGCCAGCGGGATCCATCCCGCTGGCTGTCTTGGCTTCCTCTTTAGCCACACAAAACCTCTCTAGCCGGGAGAGGCTGCACGCGGCTTTGGCAGAAGCCAAGACAGCAAGCGGGATGGATCCCGCTCGCTGTCTTGGTTTCCTTTTTAGCCGCGGGGCTGCGGTGGGGGAAGCCCAAGCTTCCCCCGACCCCAGCCCCCAGAACAGGTCTGGGAGCGGCAGCGAGGTTGCGTGCAAGCTCGCCTTCGCTCCCGGAGCTTGCCGGGCTGGGGGCGAGGGAAGCCCGAGCTTCCCCTGACCCCAGCCCCCAGAACGGGTCCGGGAGTGGGGGCGAGGTTGCGCGCAACCTCGCCTTCGCTCCCGGAGCTTGCTGCTATCCACAAGCCTTCAGAGCCCGGCGGGAACTCCCGCCGGGCTCCGAAGGCTTGCGGATAGCTGCCCAAAGCCCGGGGTGCGCAGCACTGTGCTCCCCAGGATTCGGGCTGCAGGCTGCTTTCCGCAAGCCTTCGGAGCCCGGCGGGGACTCCCACCGCACTCCGAAGGCTTGCGGATAGCTTCCTGAAGCCTGGAGAGCGAGAGGGGTTGGTGCGCACTGACCCCTCTCGCTCTCCAGGCTTCAGTGAAAGCCTGCATTCGCCCCATAGGACGCACACACATTTCCCCTTCATTTTTGGAGGGGAAAAAGTGCGTCCCATAGAGTGAAAAATACGGTACTTATCCTTATTTACCCATAACACCTTTATGTTATGTTTAACTTAGTCCAAGTGATTCTTGTTCTTTCACATCCAGCATGCTATCGAACCAATACTGAGTCAGCTAATTACATGACCAAGGGGACAGGGTCCCAACCCTAGACTTTGGCTCACTCTCCTGCTTTGATATATCCCCCCTTTGTCAAACACGAAATTAGGCCATATCTGACCTGAAAGAATCCCAGGAATCTACTGGAAGGGGGATCATACAACTGATCATGCAACACTGAAAACGAACATGGGCAAATCCTAAGTCCGCCTCCTGCAACTGCACCCTGCAGGAATCTGTTTCTGCATGGGGAGATGAGGAGTCTGTTACTTGGTACACTGCAAATCAGAGAGGCCAGTTGTACATCAGCAAGTATCAAGCACAATCAGAGATAGCTTGCATTCTGGCAGATGCAGGCTTACTTTGCCTGTGGCTTGGCTCCTAAATCAGCAATAGGAAACTGGAAGTTATTTCTGACTTCACCAAAAAAGACATTCCCTGGCGAAGAAAATGCAGTGTTCTTGTACAAGGAGATGACTGTGCTAAGAGGTTAAAGTTCTCCTTTCCCCTGCAAACATGAATTTTAAAATTTTTAACAGTACTATTAATGTGTATCTCATATTGAAGTGAGAATCCTAGGGAATCGGGGGGGGAGCATGCCATGCCCTAGATTTGAGCTGAAAGTGAACAAAACTGTTTCTCAGTTTTAATCACCAAAGAAGACATAAAGCACTGCAAGGCATCACTGGTCCACTTCTCCAGTATTGAGTATTCAGTATTCATGAAAGCCTCAGCTGTAATCAGTCAAGTCACTGTTGCAGTTTTAATGGAGTGCTCTCTGTTATCTTGCCTAGCTATGATGACAATATAAAGCTGTCACATTTTTACCTCTAAAACATGGAACACTAATGTCTAATATAGTGTAGTGTGCCTTAAAATAAAGTCAAAGCTGAATAGTGTTGCATCTGAGAAGTGTAGAAGTTATATCAGTATTTTGATTTTTAGTTAGAGCCAGCGTGGTGTAGTGGTTAAGAGCGGTAGTCTCGTAATCTGGGAAACTGGGTTCGCATCTCCGCTCCTCCACATGCAGCTGCTGGGTGACCTTGGGCCAGTCACACTTCTCTGAAGCCTCTCAGCCCCACTCGCCTCACAGAGTGTTTGTTGTGGGGGAGGAAGGGAAAGGAGAATGCTAGCCGCTTTGAGACTCCTTAAAGGGAGTGAAAGGCGGGATATCAAATCCAAACTCTTCTTCTTCTTCTTAAGAATTCTGCCCATGATGCATGCAATGGCAGACTGAGAGGGCATGGCAAAAAAAACACACGCTCAGGCAGGAAGCTGAGGTAGGAACCCTCAAATGTCTGGTGAAGCTATCCCCTATGAATGGGGGAAAAGAATGTTGTCCTTTCCTGAAATCTCCTTTCCAACAAATGGCAGAATGTGGGAATTTTTTCAAGCAGGGAAACTATGAGAGCCTCTCCCACAACCTAAAGAAAGGTAGTTCACCTGTTGGCTTCTGCCTTCTTCTAGAAGCGGGCTGGTTAAAAGGGAGGAGGGAATCCACAAGACACTTTTAGATTCTCAGGGGAAATATAAATGAAAGTATGAAGTCTGAGGAATTAGGAACATCCTACTAGCTCCCAACATCAAGCATGCTATAAAATATGCTTCTAGATTACAATTTTTTTGCTTTATGTTGCATTTTTGTTCTAATTATATTGTTTTAATATTGTGCACAGCTTAGAGGTTTTTAAAATATTAAGTGGTTTACAAATGCTTTTAAGTAAAACATATAAAATGAAGTGATGTGTTAGAGAGACAATTTGATTGCCATCTCCTGGTCCAACCAATTCACAATACTGGAGATAGCTCACTCAGTTGGTTAGACTTGTGGTGCTGATAATCCCAAGGCCACAGGTTTGATCGTCATATCATATTCCTGCATTGAAGTGGGTTAGACAAGATGGTCCTCAGGGTCCCTTCCAACGCTACAGTTCTATGATTTTATGATTAACTCTGGGTCCCCAGATGTTGTTGGACTACAACTCCCATTATCGCTGACCATTAGCTAAGCTGACTGGGAAGGAGAAATTTTGAAGTCAGACAGTAGATTTTATTGTTTATAGCCAATGGCCATCACAATACAGTATGAGCACAAATCAAACAACTACAAAACAAAATGTATGACGTGCACCAGACCAGGACAAATCTACAATGCCCAGAAATTAAAAACATTCCTTCTAGTCAGCATCCCTAGGGGTTGGCACTTGCACTGAATTTGCTGACAAGCAACATCTGAAGACCTCTGAAATATTGCCCAAGGGATGACAAACCAGTCTTGAATTCATGAACATGTTGAAAACTATGATATTATGCAGGGAACAGGACTGGAGGTGGAGGGGGAAAGCGTCACATCAGAAAGAAAAGGAGATTAGTCTGAAAAAAACAGAGAGGAAGAAGTTGTCCCAGACAGAGTGTATGATTATTTCATATATTTCTATATCACATTTAGTCACCAAGTCACCTCAAATCATTTCACATAAGATTAGTTTGTGTACAGCAGATAGTGCAAAGGCAATGATGAGGAAGTGAAAGATACGGGTCTCATACAAATCCCACTTCTTGTCTTCAGAAGAGAAAGTTCACTAATGAATCAAACATCTAAGCAGAGAGGAAAACTTTATAGAGATGAAGGTCTCCAGCAGGTGCCTCCATCATCTGAGGTGAGACAGTTTGCTACCAACTTCTCAGTAGTGGCAACCCAGTTACAGAACACTCTCCTCAGAGAGGTCTGGCTAGCACCTACCTTTTCGTTCTTAATGTGCCAAGCAAAATTTTATTTTCCCCAACTTTGATACAATCTTAATTTTGCTGTTTTTATACATTTTTTAGAATTTTGTGGCTTTTAGTGTACTATGCTTTTTTGTAATTACAGTTTTAATTATTTTATTATTCTTTGTAAATCTAGGGATATGATTGAAGGGGATATCGACAACAGAACAAACGAACAGCTGCAATATTATGCACAATTATTAGGAAAAAAGCACAACTGAATTCAGTGGGTCACTTCTACACAAACATGCACAGACGCTGTCTAGATGAATCCAAAAGTGCTCTCTAGACCACTAGAGGCACCCATGTGTTGCATGTAGGAAACACTAAGTTTTCACCATGTAGATTTCTGTTCAAAAATCTCTTGGTTCCCAATGTAATGTTGCACAGAAGCTCATGCATTTTAATTCAATCCAAGCTCTTTTTTACATTCACTGAAACATGGTGAAATCCCCAGAGACTGGTCACTCTCACGGTTTTTTAAGCAACAAATTCATTGGAAGCCCAGCACTTGCCAAAAGCAACTTGTACTCCTTAAACTGTTTGCTTGCTTCAAAAAAGACTGCAGTTACAACAAATGGCCAGTAGGAAGTATATTTATTATGCTTTTAAAAAAATAAAAGCTCTCTCTTTGTCAAGCACCTGGCAGTTTGTGCACAATGGGGTTCCCCTGACTATAGTTCCCTATGAATGACAATTATGGCCTCTTGCGCTGCCTGCCCTCCCTCTTGGGTGACTGAAAGTGAAACAGGATTTCTGTCTTTACAACAGAAAAGGAACATTCTGAACGTTTCAAACACTAGAGCAGGAGGACTGGGCAGAACAATGTTGGATTTCATCTTTACAATCACAAACTGTTGCCTCTTAAGTAAATTCTTACACACTTTTACAACTTGGACTCAAACTGGAGGCTTTCATGGTACTTGCTTACAAAATCAGAGGTCATGTGTAGAATGTTTTTGACACTATATTACAAATACAAACAGATGTGAACTTTATAGCAATCTGAATTACACAGTTATGTTGTCACTTTATTCCACTAATATTACAGGGCTGAAAGTACCTTTTCTCTCTCTCTCTCTTTATTGCATTAAAGGATAAGTAAATGCCCTCAGAAGTGCAGCAGAAAACAAAAAATGATTTACTTTTGAAGTATTAATAGGATTTTAAAGCAAACTATAAAAGCAGCTTACAAAATCATTCAAATGGCAATCCACATTTAGTTTTAAATTAGCTCTTGAATTACCGTATTTTTCGCACCATAGGGCGCACCGGACCATAGGGCGCACCCAGTTTTTTGGGGGGGAAATAAAGGGGGAAAATTATTTCCCCCCCAGGCGCGGGGCTGGGGCGGGGGAAGCTCGAGCTTCCCCCGACCCCAGCCCCCAAACAGGCAGCTCTCTGCAAGCCGTGGGAGCGCTCCCACTGCTTGCGGAGAGGTCCGCGAAGCCTGGGCGCGCTGATCTCAGCGCGCGCAGGCTTCGGCATGCTGGCAACTCTCTGCAAGCAGCGGGACCGCTCCCGCTGTTTGCGGAGAGGTCCGCGAAGCCTGGGCGCGCTGATTTCAGCGCGCGCAGGCTTCCGCATGCTGGCAACTCTCTGCAAGCAGCGGGACCGCTCCCGCTGTTTGCGGAGAGGTCCGCGAAGCCTGGGCGCGCTGATCTCAGCGCGCGCAGGCTTCGGCATGCTGGCAACTCTCTGCAAGCAGCGGGACCGCTCCCGCTGTTTGCGGAGAGGTCCGTGAAGCCTGGGCGCGCTGATCTCAGCGCGCGCAGGCTTCCGCATGCTGGCAACTCTCCGCAAGCAGCGGGACCGCTCCCGCTGTTTGCGGAGAGGTCCGCGAAGCCTGGGCGCGCTGATCTCAGCGCCCCAGACTTCCGCATGCTGGCAACTCTCCGCAAGCAGCGGGAGCGCTCCCGCTGTTTGCGGAGAGGTCCGCGAAGCCTGGGCGCGCTGAGTTCAGCACGCGCAGGCTTCGGCATGCAGGCAAGTCTCCGCAAGCAGCGGGAGCCCAGCGCTGGGCTCCCGCTGCTTGCAGAGAGGTGTGCGAAGCCTGGAGAGCGTGAGGGGTCGGTGCGCACCGACCTCTCTCACTCTCCAGGCTTCAGCGAAAGCCTGCATTCGCACCATAGGACGCACACACATTTCCCCTTCATTTTTGGAGGGGAAAAAGTGCGTCCTATGGTGCGAAAAATACGGTAGTTCAAGTACCTAGGAGTATGGGAGATTATTATTAAATTAGCAGCAGTCAATGATGACCTATTCTCAAACTGCCCCTTCTCTGAAAAAAAAATATTTGGTCACATTCCCTCTCGGTAGATCATACACATCTTTTGTCCTTGCTTCTTCACAGGATGCCTTTTTCCAATGTTCCTTTTGTAAGTATAAACCTCTTATGTATTTTGTATTCTCATTTTGTATTTTTCTGTTTTGAACAGCCCTCGGATCCTCAAATGAAGGATATCATACAAATTTCATTAATCTTAATACAGTGGACGCTCGGGTTGCGAATGTGATCCATGCGGGATGCACGTTTGCAACCCGCGTCTGCACATGCACGGGTTGCGATTCGGCGCTTCTGCGCACGCATGACTGCCGAAACCCAGAAGTAACCTGTTCCGGTACTTCCGGGTTTCGGCAGTCTGCAACCTGAAAAAACGGAACCTGAAGCAGATGCAACATGAGGCATGACTGTAATAATAATAATAAATTTTTATTTGTATCCTGCCCTCCCCGGCCAAGGATCATAATCATCATCATCATCACCTGCTGCTGTTGCTGCTGCTGCCTCCCCAATAACGGTAATAAGGCTTTCCTAAATGTTCCTCAAATCTGTGAACACATTACTAGAGCCACCAGTCTGTGAAACTGTGGACACCAAGGACTCCACCATCACAGTACCAAGCCTGTAGTCTGACAAAGCCAGTCATGGAGATCTTATAAATTAAAAGAGAGAATTGGAATATTGCTGCCTGAAGTGCACACATGCAACTCAGGTTGTGTGTGCTCAACTGGAATAGACATAAATAGGTATTTTAAACTAAGTCTTCCACAATACCAATGGGGAACTGAGATTCTATATTTCTAAAGCCGTATGCACTCTGGTTATTACTCAATAATCTTCAGTAATCCACATTCACAAACTGTGGTCTTCCACTTCTAAAACTGTGACGACTTCCTCCACCCCATTAAACTGAAGAGAGACATCTCATTTAATGGGTGATTTCCTCCACTCATATTTAAGTTATTGTAACATAAATTGTATTTTAATATAATCAGTTAAAAGTGAGATTCTTTGCTTCTCCACACATTTATCTCTATGCTTGTAGTCAAGGTCAGGGTAGGTGTAATGCTTCTGCCAGCTTGTTAATATCAACAGGAACAAAATGATAGGCACACAATACTCTCAGTGTTTTTGGATCTGGAATACACGTGGTTTGTTGTTGTAGAAATAATAGGTTCTGAAAGCATTGGTTTCAAGAAAATAATGAGAACTCATTCTCAAGCCCTGTCTGTTTTCAGAGTTCAAACAACTTTTTGCTATGGTCCCGGTCTATCCCCTCCCCAGGAAAAGGCTTCCTTTAGTGGAGAGTTTGATAACAATCAAGTGTCTTACCAAGTTTATTTACATTTGAACAATAGCTTCATTCTTAACAAAGGAAAGTTTATAGAGTTTTCAAGTATACAGAGAGAAACTTTAACAAGAAAACTCCTGGACTCCAGTTAAATCAATTGGAGACTGAAAGCAGGGAGGACTATAAAAATTAATAATGAATAGCAAATAAACATAGATTTTGGAAATTGTGTCAGGCTTCAAATAACGTTTCTCAAAGTTGGCTTAAGAATAACTGGAATTTGTTAAAGCAGAGCCCGGTGTAGCATTTTAAAGGCTAACATACATACTGCAGCACAAGCTTTTGTGAAAGAAAAACCACTTCCAGCTGATGCATGAAGTGTTATTCTTAGTTGGCAGGGGTGTGTGAGAGTTGGGGTGTTTGGGGGAAAACCACACAGGAACAAATAGAATAGTGGGGGAGAGAATGCTATTACCTAGATAGACATGTGACATTACTAAATGGAGCACTTAGGAAAAAGAAATCAGTTCAACAGAGGGAAATCAGAGTGGACATGACCCTCACACAACTGATGAAACAAGATGAATGGTGTATGTGAAAATATAAAGGAGAATTACTTTCAGTTATTAGGTAGCCACTCCCAGGCTCTACTGAGCTCAAGTTCCAGAGAGTGCCGAATCTGCAAATGAATGCCAACTGGCAGCTCCTATTCTGGAGACTCCCTTTCAAATCTTGCTTAAGTATGGCAACTTTCTAGTTTGATTCAGGGAGACTGACACTCCTCCATTGTTTTCTGAGTGTTACAATTCTTAATGTCTTAACCCTCTTGACTGGAGTCAGTACATTTTAGTCAATGCAAATGGCAAGAGTGTATTGCTGGCAAATGATGACAACTCTCGCATTAGGAAATGTGCAGGTGAAAAAGCTCTTGATGGTATGACTGCTGTTGAGTCACATTATAGAGTCCCTTGACTAGATATGGGGTAGACGGTAGACACATGCATTTGTACAGCTGTGCAGAAGGCCAACTGTTGCTCAGAAGCTAAAGCTTCAGCTTGGAGTGGCCTATGTGTATTGATAGATGCTAAAGAAAAAGGAGATTTCTCCCTGCCAGATTTGAGATTATATTACGAGGCATTCTGCCTATGCTGGTTGGAGGAGTGGTTGTTATTAAAGAATTCACATATTTTAGACTTAGAAGGACGTTAAATCTTGCTCTGCGTAGGTGGGGGTTGTAAAGGAGGCCATCACTTTAAAATTACTGAAGCAAAGGGAAGTTGGACTTCAAAGAGTACCTTCCCCCGTATGAACTAACCAAATCAGCTGAGACCAACTTCTTCATTGGTCATATACAATCCAGGAAGGCATTTTTGGTGGCAACTCCTAGAAATTATGGTTTAAGGAGAAGACAGTCACACTTTGTTAACAACCAAACCACTCCTGAAATAAAGCTACCGAAAGTTTGCATCATGAGCTTTGTCAATGACACAGAAATGTGGCTTATGGCATTTGGATGCAAGTTTAATTTGAATGAAAGACACAAAAGCTATCTTTCTTCCCCAGTGCTTGCAGAGACTGGATATTATCTGTCTTGACTCTTGCTAAAATTCCAGGAGATCTCAATTCCAAAGCTGTACTAGTGTCTAAATTTAGCAAGGTAATGGAAACATTTGGAAGGAAAGTAATTCATTTTAATATCTGCACTTTTATGTTGCCAGGCAGCTAATTTCTGGGTGATCTTAAAGCACTGAGCCAGAAAGAGAAGAAAGCAACTGGGACGTAAGCACACAGTAGATTATAAACTAGTATCACTGATAATTATTCTAATTATGATACAGTGGTACCTCAGGTTACATATGCTTCAGGTTACATACGCTTCAGGTTACAGACTCCGCTAACCCAGAAATAGTGCTTCAGGTTAAGAACTTTGCTTCAGGATAAGAAAAGAAATTGTGGTCCGGCGGCGCGGCGGCAGCAGGAGGCCCCATTAGCTAAAGTGGTGCTTCAGATTAAGAACAGTTTCAGGTTAAGAACGGACCTCTGGAACGAATTAAGTACTTAATCCAAGGTACCACTGTACTCCTATCTCGAATGGGGCTATGGTTAAAAGAGGAGTTTGGGATCAAGATTTAGAAGTTATGTGCCACCATTGCAAAAGAAAATCAAAACAATGAAAGCGCAGGCACTGCCTGGCAAAAAAAATAATACTGCATCCTCAGAATCCCAACTCTTTTTATACTTGTTAACAACAACACTTAACATTTTTATAGCACTTTCAAATACATTGGGGAGGGGTTGACCTAACAAGCCTCATCAGCACAAGTCCTTCAAAAGTACTTCCACTTGTACAACAAAGCTTTCCCCCCTCTCCCATCCGGTATGCCCCCCCCGTTAAGTTATTTGCCATCAGTCAACAGATATAATGAGGTGTATTTCCAACCCAAAAAAGGGGGGGCGTGGGAAAGGCTAATGCTCTGCCTTTTGACTTGCCTGACACGTCTAGCAGGGATAGTCAATGTGATGCTCTCCAGACGTTGTTGGACTGTAACTCCCATAATCCCTGACCACTGGCCATGTTGGATGGGCTGATGGGAGCTGCAATCCTCAATGTCAAGAAAGCACCACATTCTCTTTCCACATAGACAAAGAATAGTGTGGTGGCATTAGAACAGAATGTGAGCAAGAAGCAGCACGTGAAGAAAGACAACAGGCATGCAGTTTGACACTTATTGTACTGTTTGGGGACAACTGTGACTTCTTGCATGTAAGAGGTAAATTCCTTTTGTATTGTGCCTATCAGGCTGTGAACTATGAGCAGGACTGTCTTATAATTTTAATATCTCTACAGTACTTTGGAAACTTTGGCTGCTTTATAAGTGAGAAATGATAACAACAACATGAACTCCACATGGTTTATGCAGAGCCCCAACCACAAAGTCAAGAACTCTTGTTGATATACCAGCTTTATTTCTTTTTCTCCCTTTGTTCATACAATCAAGTATAAATGAAGCTCAAATGAATTACCATATACAGTGGTACCTCGGGTTAAGTACTTAATTCGTACCGGAGGTCCGTACTTAACCTGAAACTGTTTTTAACCTGAAGCACCACTTTAGCTAATGGGGCCTCCAGCTGCTGCCGCACCGCCGGAGCACGATTTTGTGCTCATCCTGAAGCAAAGTTCCTAACCTGAAGCACTATTTCTGGGTTAGCGGAGTCTGTAACCTGAAGTGTATGTAACCCGAGGTACCACTGTATACTTGAGTATAAGCCGACGTTTCCAGCACATTTTTTATGCTAAAAAAGCCCCCCTCGGCTTATACTCGAGTGAGGGTCCCACTTACCCAGGGGTCAGCAAACTTTTCCAAGGGGGCTTGGCTGGTGTGAGGGGGCGCGCCAGCGCCGGCACCTTTTAGGGAGACCCTAGGATTATACTCAAGTATAAGCCGACCCGAATATAAGCCAAGGCACCTAATTTTACCACAAAAAACTGGGAAAACGTATTGACTCGAGTATAAGCTTAGGGTGGAAAATGCCCACCGCTGCCACTCATACGAGTAAGCTGCTGCTTTCCCCCCAAATCCTAGTAAAGGTAAAGGGACCCCTGACCATTAGGTCCAGTCATGGCTGACTCTGGGGTTGCGGTGCTCATCTCGCTTTATTGGCAGAGGGAGCTGGCATATAGCTTCCGGGTCATGTGGCCAACATGACTAAGCCGCTTCTGGGGAACCAGAGCAGCACACGGAAACACTGTTTACCTTCCCACCACAGTGGTACCTATTTATCTACTTGCACTTTGACATGCTTTCGAACTGCTGGGTTGGCAGGAGTCCCCAAATCCTACTTAACCTTAAAACTGCAACCTATAGCGGAGACTTACTGTGGCTACAATCCCTTTTGGGTTTGAATCTTCATGCTGATCTTATGCCTGTAGCATCCTACTTGCTCATTAGACACCTTTGTTGTTTTTTCTTCCCCACCTGCGCTTTTGGGAGCAAGTACATTGGTGATAGGCTCCGTGCAGTACATCCGTGAACAAGTAGCTGCTCTTGTGTCAACTCAACCTCTTCTCCAACAGCACTATATAGCCTGGCAACATTTACTCTGCGCGCAACAGATCAGACGGGGCATAACCGGGAGAGAGGATATTTGAGTGTGTGTTTTAAGGAGAGCCAAACTACAGACACGCAGTCGTGTTATTGGAGGCCCAAGAGGGGCCTCGGCTGCCTGATGCAGCCCCCTGGTCAGTGGTCGCGGGACTTTCTCTTGCCGCCTGATAGGGGGTGGCTACCCATCCGTAGCCACGGCGCCCGGTTCACTGGCCAAAGCCCTCGCCTCTTCTCCCCCTGCCCGCCCTCTCGGCTCCTCCTCTCTCCTCCAACCAGCTGTGACCGCCGCATGTCTCATTCATCCGCAGTGCCAGAGAGCAACATTCGCTGTGCGGCTCATTTGCGGAAGCTGCTGGAAGATGTCGAGCTGAACTACAACACAGAGGAGGAGGGAAGGGGCTCCCGCTGGCGGCTGCGCCATGTCCCTGCCTCCTACCTGCTGCCACCCCCCGACTCCAGCTCCGGAATGCGCAGCAGCCAACCCTGGGGTCTCCCAAAAAGGCACCGTGCCTCCCCTCGCGCCAGCCAAGCCCCCTCGGAAAGATTGGAAAAGTTTGCTGGCCCCTGGTTAAGTGGGACCCTCACTCGAGTATAAAGCGAGGGGGGCTTTTTCAGCATTAAAAATGTGCTGAAAAAGTCGGCTTATACTTGAGTATATACGGTATATACAGTATGTTTTTAAATAAGAACTAATTAATTTTCCCCCATGGCTAAATTCTTCTCATTTGAGTGTTAACCATTTTAGGAAAAAAGATAAGCATATTGCACTCAACTTGCATTATCAATTGCAGCATGTAATTGGCTGTGTTCATGAAAACAACATGAATAATATGTTAAATTATGAATGAAAAATATATTTCAAATTAGTTGCAGACCTTCAGAGCTCAAGTCAGATTTTCAATGTGAACACGGTATCTTTACAACAAATGTAACTAAAAATGAATGAAGGAGGATTTGGTATTCCAAATCTGGAGTTATATCACCATGCTTTCTTATTGTCAAGTATAAAATACTGGAAGCCCACAATTGGTGTTAATTTTCTGTTCAGGGGAACTTTAGAATATACACATATAGCATATTTGGCTTGATGGACTCTGGAAGCAATTAGAATCTTTCAGTTAGAAAGATATGCAATATAATGTTTAATAAAAATAGATTTGACTCCTTTTCCCATGCTAAATTGACCTTGACATTTGGAATGCATTTATACAAAATATAGTGGGTTAAAAATAAACATATATGTATTTGGAAAACAATAATACGTTAGGTAAGTATATATGGAATGAAATTGTTAACTTTTATAATGATATAGTAAAACTTCTATTTTATGTTGTTCAATTAAACGGTTCTCTTTTTTAAGACAGATTTCCACTGAAGCCCTTGGTACTGAACCAATTCATTCACCTCTCCACAGGTGCTGATGAAAAGAACCAGTTAGATGTGTCCTGCCATTGCTACAAATAGCTGCAACTCTTTGAGAACTAGTTTTCTGTGTGCTGCTGCTGCTCTCTCTGTGCGTGCCTCTCTGTGTGTTTAACTCTTTCCCGTCCAAGTTACTTGCTTCCTTGCTCCCGTGATCAAGCGCTCGTGTGTGTACGAGTGCGTGATGCTTGGAGTCCCTTGTTTGCTGTCTGTGGCACTATGATGCTGCAAGTGGGAGGAAACTCCCTGCCCCCCAACCCACAACACAAGCAGTGGCGGCCTACGAGACCTTGCGGTGGTGACAGGAGCTGGTGGAGTAGCAGCGGCCGCCTGTGGGGCCTTGTGGCAGCGATGGGGAGGTGGTGGCAGTAGCGGCAGCAGCCTTCAAGGCCTCAAGGTGGCAACAGCAGCCTGTGAGGCCTCGCAGCAGCAACAGAAGCTGTCAGTGGTGGTCACCTGCAAGGCCTTGCAGTGGCACAAGCAGCAGCACCCTGTGAAGCCTGGCGGCGGTGGCACAACAGGAGATGAACTTGGCTAAGCTAGGTGAACCACAGCTCCAATCAGATCTAGCAGCTTATGTCTATAGTTCAAATTTCAATTTGCATCCCTTTAATTTCTAAACCAATTAGAGGCACCTTGCAAATTCCAATCTATTCCCATCACTTTTAATAGGCAGCAATAGGCCTTTCCATTTACAAATGGACAGCCCAAACTACTCTTTCACAGCTGCAAGTACCAATAAAAATCGCTAAACCTACACATAATGATTTGCCTCAAGGCTATAGCCTAGCCTCAAATTAAAAATAGCCTTCCCTTACGAAGTTTCAGCATGTCAAATACTAGCAAAGTGAGGAGTTATGATTTGGACAAGTTATCCAAAGTCTTGCTTCACATCCTTCTTCAAGCTGGATAAAAAGCAGGCACAGCCAGGGAGAAATTCCTCATCCTAGTCTTCTCCACCACCAGTAAAATAACTAGTATCATAATTCCTTTATACAAATCTGCAGTCTGGCCATATCTGCAATGTTATGTATAATCCCAGTCACTCAAAAAGGTATTAAAGGTAAAGGGACCCCTGACCATTAGGTCCAGTCGTGACTAACTCTGGGGTTGCGGTGCTCATCTCACTTTATTGGCTGAGGGAGCCGCCGTACAGCTTCCGGGTCATGTGGCCAGCATGACTAAGCCACTTCTGGCGAACCAGAGCAGTGCACGGAAACGCCGTTTACCTTCCCGCCGGAGTGGTACCTATTTATCTACTTGCACTTTGACGTGCTTTCGAACTGCTAGGGTATTATGAAGCTGTAAAAGGTAGAGAACAGTGCGATCAGAGCTTTGGAGCACCTTCCCTACAAGGAAAGGCTAAAGTGTTTGAATTTGGGGGGGGGTGTGGAAGGAGTCAAGTATGGGGTGAAGATAAGACAGAGGTTTACAGAATTATGCATTGATTGGAGAAAGTGGATGGGGAGATTTCCTCCCCTCATAATACTCAAACTCTGGGTCAGCTAATGACAGGCAGTAAATTCAGGACAGAGACACACAAAAGCACTTCATGCAATAAGAATGTCCTGCCACATAACTTCTTTTACTTTAAACCATATTTTTTTAAAAATGAAAAGAAAAACAGTTCCACATTTCCACAAAAGGTAACATAAATTAAGCATTTCTTAAATTACACTTCTGCTCTATGGTTCTCAAATACCTGTCATTTTAAGGATTTGGGGTTGTTTTTTAAATTGGCGTTACTTATGTTTTAAGGGGGGGAGTGATTTCAAATATTTATGTTGTTACATCATGATCTTTAGTTTAGAGCAGTCACGTCCAATAGGTAGATCACTGGATGTCTGTGGTAGATCACTGGCTCCCCCCAAAGAAGCTCAAGATGTTTGGCTCCCCTAAAAAAAGCTCAGCAACTTTGACGTGAACCCCAAGGAAACGAGCCCCTTTCTCCTCCTCAAAAAAGCTCAACAACTTTGATCTGAACCCCTCAAAAGGGGGGTAGATCACTGCCAGTCTTCAACTCTGAGTAGATCGCAGTCTCTTGGAAGCTGGCCACCCCTGGTTTAGAGAAACCAATTCTAGTTCTGAAATTCGATTTCTAACAAGCCAATGCTGGTATCCCGTTGGCCCTATTTTAATCTTTTACCAAGGATACATCAGCTTGTACTGTGCCTCCTTCAAATGAAGCAAGCTTCTTTTCTGCTGCTCCAGAGGGTAGGGCCCGAACCAATGGATTCAAGTTACAAGAAAGGAGATTCCGACTAAACATATACTGGCCTATTCCTACTGCTTTTTCTTAATGGCGACTGCTCCTGCCTATACTGCACAGAAAAGCAACTTAGTTCCAGAAATTCATTCCAACTGTGCAAATAACATGTAATGGATAGAATTCTACAGGATGGGGTATTAGTGTGTGAAAACTGTCCAGATCCAGTGATCCCCAGATAGTGGATATGTCAGGTGCAATCCTGGTGCCCAGGCATCTTCAGTTGGTCAGAAGTGATCAAAAGCCAAATGCAAAATGCACCTGGCTAATTTCTAACACTGGGGCTCCCCACTGGAAGTTTTCAAGCAGCGGTTGGATGGCCATCTGTCAGGGATACTTTAGTTGAGATTCCTGAATTACAACAGGTTGGACTAGATGACCTTTGGAATCTCTTCCAACGTTATGATTTTATTATTTTAATTCCATGCTCTCCAAGCTGTCCTGGCATTTCTCTACATTAAAACCAGCTATATGCATTATGATATGCATATAATTGACAGTTTTCTTTCACATCTGATTTTCTGATCCAAAAGCTCTTCAAATTTCATTAGCTTCTCAATTCTTAAAATTTCCTTTGCTGTTTGAATGAGAAAATGCTGTGTTTGTAAAAACCAATAAAACTAGTATCACTATAAGCCATTCATTTTCATCATGATCTGCTCAAGCTTGAATTCCATTACCATTTTAACAATAAATGCATGCTTCAATATGTACTAGTCCATACCCAGGTTAAAGAACTTAAAGGCTCCAACCCAGCTTTGCATCTCTATTAGCATAGAGGCAACTCCAGCAAATCCAGTAAGGCCCAGAAGATCATTATAATGGGATTAAGCATTCACACTGCATATGTAGTACAGAAGCCTGCATCTATGCACACACCTTCCCTTATAGATCAGGTTGATTTTAATGGTAACCATACCTTGGTTCAAAATAAAGTAGCTACAAAGGTGGTTCTCCATCTTCATAAATTTTTCAAAACAGCTACCTCATCATGGTTGCCTTTCATATATGCCCAAGTAGAAATACTTTCACTTGAATTGTTGAGCAGACATTGAATCATCTTAACTCTGGATATTCCCTTATCTAATATTTAGGAAAGTTTTATTTAAAGGATTTCTCAGATTCAGTGTGTTTCCCATTTTAAGTCTGCTGTTGCTTCACAGTTTTCATATTTTAATAATTCAAGTTAAACAAGTCATACTGCTGCTAAAATTACCCCCCAAAAAGCATAGAACAGGATATTAATTAATATCAAAGCTATAAGTCTCTGGAAATTTAAGATTTTTTTTATTTCTAATTACCGGTAAGATATAGCCATTCCATCCCGCCAACCGCATACGCATTCATATTGTGGCACATCCAAAATGGAAACAGGAAGCACATTAGACATCAAGTCTTCCTTGCTTCTCTGCAGCCCTTGCCACCAACAATATTCAGCTCCTCTGATCTTTGAGCTAAGAAGGCAATCAGAGTTGGTCCTAAGCATGGTAAGCAAAGAGGAAATACAGAGCAAAACTCAATAATTTAACTTCGCTCCGACCTCCCGGCTTCCAGGGCACCTTGACAATGCCAACAAGTTTGATCCCCATAAGGGACAGCTGCATGTTCCTGCATTGCAGGCAGTTGGACTAGATGGTCCTCAGGGTCCCTTCCAACTCTGATTCTATGAGACATCTAGGAGTTTTTGACCACATGTACCCTAAAAAGGCATCTACATCTTTCCCAATAGAGACTCTTACCTATTCAGAACTCCCACTCTCTCAGTTTAAGCAGTTTGGATGACCGCATGTTTTACTTTACAAATACTGTAAACAGAAATGCCCAAATGCCCCTACACTAAATCAAGTTTTCCCTGGTTTTCACCCCATTTGAATTTCTAAAAGCAGTAGAGTACAAGCCAAACCCTCTTAACACCTTCAACAAAACAACATCTTCTGAAGGGGCAGATGTCCAGCACAGAAGCTGCCTTGTCACAACTAGTAGTATCCAATAAATGAGCAATTGAATAAGCCTGAGACAGTCTCATCCTTGCTTCTACAGAGCCTTTGGCCTAATAAGGGGAGGAATTTCTATTTCCATAGAAATATGCCAAACTAACTGGGGGATAAATGGCTTTAACAAAATAAAGCTTCAAGTCCAGCAGCTGATAAGCTACTGATTCTGTAAAAAGAGACTTCATGGAAAAATTTCGCTAATTGAAGAACTACCAATTTGAGCTTTAAAAGTAGGGTGAAGGTCAGCAGCTGCCAATGTTATGCAGAGCACAAAGGTAAAAGGAGATATCTTCATTATTCTAAATGATGACTGACTTTTCAATGCTGAATTCCACAATGGTTTCTACCCTACAAGAACTGATCAACTGTCAAAGGTCAAAAGACTCCATTGATATTTGTCACTGGTGGAATTCCTTTCCACAAAGCAGTGGATATAGACAGAGTCTAAAATTAACTCTGCTGCCAGCTGTGTTTTCTTTTGTAGGCATGCACATGTGTTCATCTGTTCCATTTTAGCAAGCAGGATAACCACTAAACTGTAAACCGACGGAGGTGGGAAATTCTTGTGCATATATTGTACATCCAAGATTAGAGAAGGCAAGCAACACCACAGAATCATTATCAACGCTGCAGTATATCAAGGTGTTGTTGTTTTTATCTAAGGGGAAACAATTCTATTCAGTTATTGTCTCTGCTGTCCATTATGATAGTAGCGAGCAATTGTAAAAACTGTCTGAATATTTTCAGTTCATCTGATGTAGTACGTAAAGCAACTTCCAGAACTCAACGAAATTTTGTGCTCAATGCAAAGTCCAAGAAATGGAACAAAACTAGACACCTTTTTAAAAAAGGATATACATCTTCTCACAAACTGGAAGTCTGACTTTTACTGACTTTCATAACAGGCATGAGAAAAAATGTTGGAATTCCTAGTCACCAACACCGTGGGAAGATATCCAACTAAGTCATACTCTAAGTAGACCCATACTCAGAGTATGACTAGTGTTTTTAGGAGCCAGCCCTGCCAAAATCTGAAATACTGCAACTGATAACACATACTGGAAGGAAAAGATGTGGGCATGTCCTGTCAAGGACTCTTTCTGGCGAGAAATTATTGCTTGTATTAACTTTGCTTTGGAAAAATCATTGATATTTGCAGATGTTCATACACTCTTAAATCATATTCCTGGAATGTAGGACCCAACAGATGGACAAGGAAAGTGGACCCTACAAGCCCTTAAAGTGTTAGAAACTCAGACATACAAGCTGATCATCAAATGGCAACGTAAACCTAGGTCACAGTTGCCACAACAGGCTGTCTAGGCGCCATCCCCCCCCCCCCATAGAGTTTATTGTTCCTATTTATTTTTCATTGTTTATTGGCAGACCACAAGCTTACTGTGATCCAGCAGCTAAAGCTATTCTAGGTTGCATCAACAGAAGTATAGTGTCCAGATCAAGGGAAGTAATAGTACCACTCTATTCTGCCTTAGTCAGACCACACCTGGAATACTGTGTCCACTTCTGGGTGCCACAATTTAAGAAGGATGTTGACAAGCTGGAATAAGTGCAGAGGAGGGCAACAAAGAGGATCAAGGGTCTGGAAACAAAGCCTTACAAGGAGCGCTTGAAGGAGCCAATGATGTTTAGCCTGAAAAAAGAGGAGACTGAGAGGAGAGATAATAGCCATCTTCAAATATCTAAAGGGCTATCACATGGAATATGGAGCAGGTTTGTTTTCTCCTGCTCTGGGGGGTAGGACTTGAACCAATGGCTTCAAGTTACAAGAAAGGAGATTCCGACTAAATATCAGGAAAAACTTTCTGACATTAAGAGCTGTTCAACAGTGGAACAGTCTCCCTCGGGAGGTGGTGGACTCTCCTTCCTTGGAGGTTTTTAAGCAGAGCTTGGGTGGCCATCTGTCATGGATGCTTTAGCTGAGATTCCTGCATTGCAGGGGGTTGGACTAGATGACCCTTGGGTCCCTTCCAGCTCTACGATTCTACAATTATTATTATTAATTTCATTTCTATACCACTTTATATTTTAAAGAAAAAAATCTCAAAGCCGTTTACAACACATTAAAACATCAAATAAAGCAATCCAGATTAAAACACAATCAAGCTTCGCATGGCATGAACTATGTAATGTAAATCTGAAATTTACGGCCTGTCCGGCATTGAAGGAGAATATATGGAAAATGATATATAGGTGGCATCTTACGCCGGTAAAACTGGCAAAGATGTACAAAATGAAAAACAAGAAATGTTGGAAATGTGGAGAGGCGGAGGGAGACCTCTACCACATTTGGTGGACCTATGGTAAAGTGAAGAGCTTCTGGGAATTAATTTATAATGAACTTAAAAAAGTTTTTAAGTACACTTTTCCAAAAAACCCGACAGGGAAGGAAATTAAAAAGAAAGATAAAAATCTTTTTCTGTATGCCACGACGGCAGCAAGAACTATGCTGGCCCAGAATTGGAAAACAGATGTAATACCTACTACATGGAATGGCAGGTTAAAATGATGAATTATGCAGAACTGGCCAGATTATCAGTAAAAATACAAGACCAGGATGAACAGAAGTTTTATGAAAGTTGGAGTAAATATTTGGTGTATATAAGAGACAATTGTAAAACCTTAAAGACACTGGCAGGGTTAGATTAACTCTAACAGCATAGGGTAAAGCAGATAAACAAACAGAATACGTGATGTAAGAAAATATATGATACCTACCGAAGGGGTGGAGGGAAGTATGAAGCTCGGCAGAATCAAAGATATATTTGGGATTTATTTGTATAATGAACATATGTTTAATGAAAATCAATAAAAAATTATTGGTAAAAAAAACCACACACAATCAAGCTTCAAGGGAAGTATTTCAGATCCTTCTCTAAGTGACATTTTGCTTTCCCCTTATTTATTTGCCTACTAAATTCATATAGCTGTTCCATAGCAGAAGTACTCTAGGAAGCCAGGGTGTTGTTGTGGTTAAGAGTGTTGGACTATGACCTGGAAGGCCAGGGTTCAAATCCCCCCTCAGTCATGAAGCTCACTGGGTGACCTTGGGCCAGTCACAGTCTCTGAACCTACCTCACATGGTCGTTGTAGGGATTAACTGAGGAGGGAGGTGAACCATGTACTCCTTGGAGGAAAAGGTGGGATATAAATGCAATAAATAAGCTCTTCTCCTTACCTGCTGAAGAAAGCTGAAGGGGCCAGCCAGATGGAGATGTCATTCACCAAGCTGGCATCCAGATATCTCCATGTGGTCACAATTGGACCTGTGCAAAATGCGCCTGGCTAATTTCTAACACTGTCTTATGGTTGCAAAGAGACTTACACCACAAGGCTGGAAGAAAAACACCATCTCAGTGCTCTGAAAATTTCACCACCTTTTCTACATTTGAGTGTACAGTTTATAATCATCAATTTCATTTTGATACATATTTGGGCATATAGGTTGCCTACATTAATTTATGAGTCCAAGTCAAGGTGGATGGAGTATTTTAACTATTAATGTCAGCGAATTGAGTTGCTTCTTTGTTATACTGTATCTGCAAATGAAAAAACAAAACAAAAACCTAGATGCAAGCCCTAAACCTTACTGAATTTTTTAAACAACTTCTTAGATGATAGCTACTTGTTTCTAGATGCTTGGACTTTTTTCAAAGTTGCTCCACAACCCAGGCTGTTCCCACAAATGCCCCCTATCTGGAGTATGAATGGGCAAGGAGCTTAATGTACAGAAAAGGATAAGTAAAATGATCTCAAGTTTAAGGGAGAGGAGAGACAACTAAATTTGAACACATGGACAAGTATAGGCTCCTGCTCTCCAGAGTTCTAGTCTGGGACACACATGCACCTACCTTCTGTCAACAGGTGAAGATTTTGTGTGAGTGTGTGTGTGTGTGTGTGTGTGTGTGTGAGAGAGAGAGAGAGAGAGAGAGAGAGAGAGAGAGAGAGAGATGCCTTTCCAGGGTACTGACTGAATTCAACCACCCTAGCAGAGACAAAGGACTGCCATCACATTGTACCAACCCAAGGGGAAGGGCCACAGCTCAGCAGGGAAAAATCAGCTTTACATGCCAAAGGTCCCAGCTTCGATCCCTAGCATCTCCAGTTAGGGTTGGGAATGCCCCCTGTCTGAAACACCGGAGGGCTACTGTTAGTCAGGGCAAAAAATATTAAGCTAGAAGGACCAATGGTATGTCACAGTAAAAGCAGCCATCAGCAGAATGAGAACACAATGTTGGGAACCTCTCTTGAAGTGCAATCCTATATCCATCTACTCAGAAATAAGTCCCATTTTCATGAGGTCCACTCTCAGGCAAGTGGCTTGGAATGAAACATAAATGGCCAGTCTGCTTTGAATTTATCTCTTTCTGGGATAAAAGTCTAGGCAATGAGAATCAATCCCATGCCACTGTAAAACATGGAAACAAGCCTTCATGACTAACTGCCCTCTCCCTTGGTAAGATGGCAAGGTCAGAAATAGAACCCAGTGTCATCAGAAATTCTTAGAGAGGTCACTGTATTTTCACTCCTACAGATTTTGCTCAGTTCCCTCCCTTGAAGAGCTCACAGTTTCTATCTTTAGATGCTTACATGGCCCCAATACATCTGTATCCTAGTACGTAGTCTTAAACGTATCCGTCCCCAGAAATATCCTGCCCAGGCAAGGAAACAATATGGATGGAAGCCTAAGGTTTTCCAAGGTTAGCAGCCCAGATTCTGACATGCAGCACAAACTCGGGCACATTTATTCAACATATCCCACTGAATTCAATTGTACTTATTCTCTAATAAGTGTGTCTAGAATTGTAGCCTTGAGCACATTTACTTAGAAGCACTGTTGCCTTTAAGAGAATTTACTTCCAAGGAGGTACTTTTGGGTTCACAGCAGGAGTGGTCTTCCCCAAGGAGTATACATCAAAGCCAGATAACAAATTAGACCTTCTACGTACAAAAGTTGAGCAACTGAACAGGTTTCCCTTTTTGCAGAGAAAATAAACACTTTATTTCAAATATACCACAAGTGTTCCTGCCAAAAAGTAATGTTGCTGCATAATCCACCCACTGCAGCAAAAGTTGCTTACTTGGACTACCTAGGACTGGTGAATGGCTGCTATCTATCTTTAAAAGAAACTGACAGAGGGCATCTTGTCTCCATTCAGCCACTACCACTCTGAAACACCCATTATTCTGCCCCCAACACCCTCTGAAGAAAGTATCAGGAGGCACATCACACTCAGGTCAAGACATGAAAGGTCATTTATTTACAAGGGAATAAAATGTTAGAATATTTTCCAATATTGTTGTTGTTATTAATTTAATTTATATACCGCCCTATACCCAGAGGTCTGATGTCAACATTAGTCAACAGTCCACAAATGCTGACTACTTTGCACATCTTCAGTGTGCCAAACTAATGCCTTCACTGACTTTGGTTTTAAGACATAAGGCTACCACAGCCCCACTGAACCACAATATTACTTATCTGGAGCACCAGGGGGTCACTGATATTGATGCATCAGAATACTTCGTTTAGTAATGTTTTCTTTTGAAATGTTTGAGATTCTTTTTGGGTTTTTTGTTAAGTTTGCTGCATTAACTGTGAGATCTGTAGCAAACCTCCTTCGTAATATTTTATTTTGAAATCTTTAAGACAATATTTTAGTTTCCTGTAAATTACCATATGTTCCTTTAAATGTATACTTTATATTTGCCTTTCTTTAGTAATGCTTTATTTTGATTGTTTTATTTGATGTTTAGGTTGTAAACTGCTTTGGATTCCCCCACCTTAAAAATATAAAGTGGTATAGAAATGAAATGAATAATAATAGGCCTCACCCTTCTGCCTCCTTGAGAGCTCTACCTTCCAGTCCCTCTCTGAACAAAAGCAGTGGCAACCAAAGAGAGAGAGAAACCAGGGGAGTGATGAGGGAGGCAAGCAAGCATGAAGGCTCAAACATGGAGTGTGGAGACTAGGGTAGCCTAGCTTCCTCCAGAAAGTCATTCTAACCTCTGTACTTCAAGGTCAAGCCTCCAAGCTCATACATGGAGCATCAGCTTTCTAGTTTTGTAGTAGGGTGCAAGGAAGCGATCTCTGTGGCATGGAATTTGCAAGGTGGCACTCATTGGCTCCATTTGAGCTCAAGGACCTGTGGCAAAGGATCAACTGAAAGTCAGGTTTCTACAATGAGCTCAAATTTGCAAAGGCTGCTGGGCATTCTTAGCAGTTATCTTAGTTTAAGTTGGATTTGCTGGAACCGCAGTTCAGAAGAAGAAGAAGAAGAGTTTGGATTTGATATCCCGCCTTTCACTCCCTTTAAGGAGTCTCAAAGCGGCTAACATTCTCCTTTCCCTTCCTCCCCCACAACAAACACTCTGTGAGGCGAGTGGGGCTGAGAGACTTCAAAGAAGTGTGACTGGCCCAAGGTCACCCAGCAGCTGCATGTGGAGGAGCGGAGACGCGAACCCGGTTCCCCAGAGACTACCGCTCTTAACCACTACACCACACTGGCTCTTCAGTAACTTGGCATGGCCTTTACTAGGGTAGGATATACAAAAGTTGATGACAGAAAAGTAGTCAGGAGAAAGAGAAGAAGAGCAAGCAAAGAGGGGTGCCTAGTCCACCTTTGACATTATGTCCACCTGCTGACAGTCCCTGACCATCTGATAGAATGAGGCCCTCAGCACTAACAACAACAGGTCCCCTCTGTTGCTGTGGATCAAAAGTCTCTCTTCCTTAAAGAACGAAGATGATCCTTGGAGTGACTTCACAAGAACAAAAAAATTAAGAAGATGCCGAATAAGTTGTAGCAGAAGAGACATGTTGTAGAACATCACACCCAAACCACAGGGGCCACTATTTAAACTTGCAAAGCAAAATAAATAAATAAAGGGGCACATCATGCATACTTAACTGGGAGAACCTACTGCATAAGAGTACTCAACAGATTGGCAAGACCAAGTAAAGGATTGTCTGTTATTCCCTCGAAGGCATGATAGTGATATGAACCCATTTCCAGATATCATCACAAACACACACCAGGAACTTCTCTTGCATTTCTCAAGCCCTCTGTGTAAAACTCTTACTGAAGCTGGGAAGGATTTTTGTTGGGGGGGGGTAGATTTTAAGAAGATAAATAGTCTTGCAAAAGTGTTTCGCCACGTTTTTATTGCTGTTTTACTTCAGGAAGATATGACCTGCAAGTTTAAGCTGCTGGCTACCCTGAATGTTCCTCAGAGAGAAAGATAACGCAGAAAGATATGGGCTGCAAGTTAATGAAAGGATCCCCCCCCCTGGACTCCCCTGAATGTTCCTCAAGTCACCCCAGGGTGCCATAGAATACCGGTTGAAAACCAATGCTTTAACTCATTTACAGGTAGACTTGTTTCCAAAAGCTGCTCAGACTTGGATTTTGGCAAAATCACAGTGGGAGGAGTTCCAGAATTGAGAGGCTGTCACTGAGAACATCTCCCTGTCCTTGCTTTTTGAACCCATCACACAGCTGGTATCATTCTCAGAACTTTACAACATCATGCTGCTACCAAATCTCCTGACATTAGCAGCAGATGAAAATGCTTTTTACACCTCCGCTGCTGGATATTTAGGAGCCACAGGCAACCAAGAGATAAGGTGATCCAGCCTACAAATGTGCAAAAAGCAGAGCCTCTGTAAAACCACCAAATCTACCAGTGTGAGAATCTCAGAGCATGGCTGGGATAAAGGAATATGCCTCAGCTCTTGCAACTGCCATGGCCACAGCTTGATCTGCCCCACTTGACCGAGAAATGAAGATCTGAAGCGCCACCCTGAAGGAGGGCACAAGAGTCTCTGCTAAGATTCTCTCGACAGCTGCGTTCTCTGAACACGAGGCGGGAGCGAAGAGGGAGACCAAGCGGAGAAAATAGTTTCCGACGGCATACACCACTGTCCGTCATTCTCTGCTTCAACACAGACTCCAAATACTCTTAACCCCATTCATTGTTCGGATTCGGACCTGTTGCACAGGTGGAGCAGGAAATCTAACCTCCAGTATCTCCTACATCCGGGACAACGAAGTCTTCCCCTACGCAGAGCACTAACCGTGGAAGGGGCTTTAAACAAAACAAACAAGGAACATCTAAACCAGCGGCACCTCCACCCGCCTTTGCCACCCCCAAAATCGCCCGAACCCCCAAACTACAACTCGCAGTGCCAAAAGCGGAAAGACAAATGGGGGGATTCCAATCCCAGCCCCACTTTGGACGAGATCGCGCTTACCTTGGGGGGAGAAGGGGGAGAGAGGAGGGGAACCTGTGCCCCCCTCCCCTCGCTGCCGTGTCCGGGCGGTGCTGCTGTGGTCGCCGCCTGCCTTCCTCCTCCTCCTCCTCCTCGGGGCGGGGAAGGGAGCCCAAGGACCCGCTGTGCTCCCCGCTTCCTCTGACGTGAGAGACGGAGCGGAGGTAGAGGAGGCAAAGAGAAAGTGGAGGGGGGGAGAGAGAGAGAGGCAGCGGGAGGAGGCCCTTCGGAGCAACAAGTGCAGGGGAGGGAAAGACCGCGGGGGGGGGGCTGGGGCTGGAGGTGGGATGGAGGGAGGCGCTGGGGGTCGGAGGGAAGAGGGAAATGGCCTCAGCCGCCCCGGCGGGCCCGTCCAAAGCTTGGCCCAGAGGCGGGGGTCAAGGCCCGGCAGGCCCAGCGAGCGAGCGAGCAAGGCAGGCGGGCGGGGGGGGGCCTGGCGCGGCGCCTGTGGTGGAACCTGGCCGAGGGGGCTCGTGAGGACAGGTAAGGCCGCCGCCGGTGTGGAGAGGGGAGAAAAGAGGGGCAAAAGAAGAAGAAGAGGGAGGGAGGGAGGGAGGGGGGAAGAACAGCACCTTTCTCCAAAAACAATATTTAAAAAAGGAGGAAGAGGAGGAGGAGGAGGAAGGGGGGAGGAAGAAAGGGGGGGAGAAAAAAAAAGAAACAGAAAAAGGGAAAGAAGCGCCGGCCCCTCCCCCTGGCCGCGCGCGCGCGCGCGTGTGTGTCTGTGCATGTGCGTGCGCCCGCCGCTTGCGTCACTCGCCTCGGTACGTGAGGCCGTAACCCTGCGCGCGTCACGACGACGACGCCGCTGCCACCGACGCGCCTAGGTCACGGTTGCCTTGGCAACCGCGACGCGCGCGCGAGACCCTCGGCCGCTTGGCTGGCCTTGGAGAGGGAGGGGGGCGCTGCCGGGTCCCCCGCGGGGCTGCAGGGATAGCGGCCCGGAAAAGTGGCCGGTGCGGAGGCTGTGGATGTGGGAGGGAGCAGCCAGACCCAACAAATGCCAGTTAGCGTGAGAAAGCATGAAGTCGGCAGAGCTGTATTGCTGCCAGGCAGGTAGAGAGGGCTCCGCGTGGCGTCATTTTCCTTCCTCCCCTGGAGAACAAGGAGCATATAGTACTAACTACAGTATAGTACCGTTGGCTAGTTATTACTTTTTACAAATGTTAATATCTATTAATTTTATGTACAGATTTTGAGAAAATCTACCCTGTATGGTTTTTTACTACAGTGGTACCTCGGGTTACATACGCTTCAGGTTACAGACGCTTCAGGTTACAGCCTCCGCTAACCCAGAAATAGGACCTCGGGTTAAGAACTTTGCTTCAGGATGAGAACAGAAATTGTGCTCCAGCGGCGTGGCAGCAGCAGGAGGCCCCATTAGCTAAAGTGGTGCTTCAGGTGAAGAACAGTTTCAGGTTAAGAACGGATCTCCAGAACAAATTAAGTACTTAACCTGAGGCACCACTGTAATGCCATTGTTCTGTCCCGCAGAGCAAGAGGAGGGCTCCCAGGATTCAGGATACTCAGGTTCCCAAAGAAAACTATCCACACTACCAGGTTGATCAGGGTGTAGTAGTTTAAAGGAAAAGCAAACTCACAACAAAAGGTCTGAAGGCTCCCTCCTTGCCCCTGCTTCCAGCACATTGTGGGACAGACTCCACAGCAAGGAAATGGCTTGTCTGCAACCAGGCTCTGGAGCAAATGCTTTCTATACAGTAGAGCAGCCCACAGGTAGCCATGATCTCCACCACACCCAAGGTTCCCCACAGGCAGCTGATATTGCTCCAGTTAGACCTGGAACATAGTATCACACACCCATGGATGGTGGTAACTGCCTTCCTTGAGCAGGTCAATTAGCCTGCTTCCCAAGTGTGTTACACGAAAGCTTAGCGCTACAGCTGCCACCAGTTGTGAGGTTATCTTGAGTACTCAGCTAGTGCTAGCAAAGCTCCTGGAACAACTCACCTATGGTTCAACACAGCCATTGCTGTGAACCAATGCATGTTTATGAAGTAAGTAAACCTTGTTTTCAACTTACTTAACAAGTTGTTACCTGATTCCTTCTTAATGGGGGTGAGAAGGAGGAAGCCAGCTTACTTCATAACTGGACTTGCTCAAAACAAGGTTTTACATCCTACTTCCTATGCTTTTAATTCTGCTGCCCTTTAGGCTGGCAAATCCTCTGCATGATTACTTGGGAGAAAGTCCTCATTACACACAGAGAATATCCCATTAGTTGGATAGATATACATAAGGCGCTTTTCATTTCAAGGTGAACAGGTGTGCAGAATGGTGGAAATGTGGTTGGAGTTACACTAGGTCATTCCTCACCCTGCCTGCATATTTAGGGTTTTCAACACAAAGCCTCTTCAAAATATCTTTATTTATGTTGAAATAATTTGTTTCAGAATATGCCCAAATGCCTCACCTTCTGCTGTAGATGTTACCACACCAGAGAATTTATTATGGCAGAAGCTTTTATGAACAAGAATCTGCTTTGTCAGATGCATGAAGTGTTATCTGAAGTTACCTGAGGTAAAAGGAAAAGCAGAAAGTTCTGCAAAAGTCTAAACCTATGCAAAGGTCTAACAGCAGCCACTAACAATGTAGCATTGCATCCTGGCATTGGTAAGCTAAGTAATGCATGTAGTGGAATTGTAAAAATAGACATACACCCATTTTCTCAATTCAAGCCACAAGTGATAAAAGAGAGATTATAGTTAAGCAGTCCAAGTGCTGTCAGTCAGCCATTATCAATGGTGAGTGCTGGAAGGAAAAGGAACGATGGGGTTGAGGTGGGAGAAGGGTCTTTGTTTTTTTTTAAAAAAAAATATTTATTGAAATTTTACAGACAAAAGAGAATTACAGAATAAGAAAAGAAAAAGAAAAAGAAAAAAGATACAAAAATGCAAAGAAAAATACAAAATACATGAAGAAATAAAAAACAATTAAAAAACAAATCAATCTTTTCGTATCTTATATTTCAATTACTTGTTTCCTGACCTCCTCACACCTCCCTTTTTTGTATTCCAATTCACATAGTTAATTCAGCAAATCCTTTCCCTCTTTGTATTTATCTTAATTCTATATCTTAACATGTTATAACTTTATATTTTCATCTAATTATCAGTCCATTTTTACATATTCTTTTTAACCTTATTGCTAAAGCCACTTCATTTCAATCCAACATCATTTTAGCATTCATTAATTTTACAATGTTTCTGCAAATAGTCTTTAAACTTCTTCCAATCTTCTTCCACCAACTCTTCTCCCTGGTCTCGGATTCTGCCAGTCATTTCCGCCAATTCCATATAGTCTATCACTTTCATCTGCCATTCTTCCAAGGTGGGTAGATCTTGTGTCTTCCAATACTTTGCGATGAGAATTCTTGCTGCTGTTGTTGCATACATAAAGAAAGTTCTGTCCTTCTTTGGCACCAATTGGCCCACCATGCCCAGGAGAAAGGCCTCTGGTTTCTTCAGGAAGGTATATTTAAATACCTTTTTCATTTCATTATAGATCATCTCCCAGAAAGCCTTAATCCTTGGGCACGTCCACCAAAGGTGAAAGAATGTACCTTCATTTTCTTTACATTTCCACACTTATTATCAGGCAAATGATATATTTTTGCAAGCTTGACTGGTGTCATGTACCACCTATATATCATTTTCATAATATTCTCTCTTAAGGCATTACATGCCGTAAATTTCATACCGGTGGTCCACAACTGTTCCCAGTCAGCAAACATAATGTTATGACCAATATCTTGTGCCCATTTAATCATTGCAGATTTAACCGTTTCATCCTGTGTGTTCCATTTTAACAGCAAGTTATACATTCTTGAAAGTATCTTAGTTTTGGGATCTAACAGTTCTGTTTCCAATTTTGATTTTTCCACCTGGAAGCCAATTTTTTTGTCCAAATTATAGGCCTCTCTTATTTGATAATAATGAAGCCAGTCTCGCACTTTATCTTTTAATTTCTCAAAACTCTGCAATTTCAATTTCTCTCCTTCTTGTTCCAATATTCCCCAATATTTCGGCCATTTGGCCTCCATATTGAGCTTTTTCTGAGCCTTCGCTTCCATTGGTGACAACCACCTTGGGGTTTTATTTTCCAATAAGTCTTTGTATCTTATCCAGACATTGAACAATGCTTTCCTGACAATATGGTTTTTAAATGCTTTATGTGCTTTAACCTTGTCGTACCACAAATATGCATGCCACCCAAAAACATTATTAAAACCTTCCAAATCCAAAATGTCTGTGTTCTCAAGAAGCAGCCAGTCTTTCAACCAGCAGAATGCTGCTGATTCATAGTAAAGTTTAAGGTCTGGCAGGGCAAATCCACCTCTTTCCTTTGCATCAGTTAATGTTTTAAATTTTATTCTGGGCTTCTTGCCCTGCCAGACAAATCTAGAAGAAGGGACTTTGAAGGGGAACTCCCAATGGTTAAGAGATGAGTCTACATGGAATCTACACCAAGCCAGGGTTCCTTTGTCAAGGGTGTCACCCAGAGAATTCACATAGTCCCTGAAACTAGCTCCACCCATCTATTGGTCACACTGCAGCATGTGCAAGGAAGATTGGGCTTTTAGGTATTAGACCACATTTATTTAGACATGTGCTTCCTGCTAGGCACCATGTTGCATATCCATCAAAACTGCTTCAAAGCAGTTTGATCTTCCAAGCTTCAAGCATAAAAAAGTGTGCCAAACAGTGCCATAGTCCAAAATGTGGCACATCACCAGTACACAAGTTTTGACCTTCAATACACTACCAATATCAACACATTATGCACCTTTCATTGCTAATGCTAATTTGTATTGCATTATTTCACCCTTTCCAAACACCAAAAAGCAGGATGTTCCAGGTCATTTTGCATTATCATTCTCCTTGGGAGGGCAAAGACTAACATCATTTTTGAAATATCAGTTTGTTTACAAATACACAAATCAAGCTGCAGCAAACTCATTGGCCACATTTGAGTTACCCTTAACCTGCAGGCAGACCTTCCATGTGAGTCACAGGCCCCCTCCCCATTGCTCAGCTGATCGGTGGTGGAAACAGCTGAACAACATACTGATAGCCAAGCCCCTCAACAGTTTTCAACAGTTTCCAGCAGAAATCAGCTCTGCGATGAAGGGAGGTGCATGATAGGATTGTTGTTTCATAGGCAGTGGTTAGTGCTAAAGCAGCATCAAATCCAAAAGAGAGTCAGCCCTGAAGCACCAAGCTCCAAAAATATAGCATTTATTTCTCTCTCTGTGTGTGGCCAAATTTAAAATGGCTCTATTTATATATGTGTATATATAGCCCTTCCATAGCTCGAGCCCAAACTTTTCTAAAACCACCAAACAGTATGAAAAACCCCACACCAAACTCATTCAAAGGACAAATTACACAGTAGTTAAGTCAATGGAATGAAAACTACTCAGAGCAATAATGCAGTTATATCCATCCAAGACTGAAAAAATGCCTGGGTAAAATGAACCTGGTGGCACTGAACTATGTCTAAGTATGAGGCCAATCCAAGTTCCCTAAGAATGGAGCTCAAAATAGCAGGTGCCACCACTGAGCAGATGCTGCTGCACACCCCTTGAGATTCTGCTTGTGAAGGATAGGAGCATTTACGGGCATGGTGAGGTACACATGGGAGAAAGCCCTCCCTCCTGTCTTTTGGCCCATATCTGACACTCAGGGTGAGCAAAGCAAGTTCACAGCCTCCACCTTGCCTGTGTGTGACCTGACGATCCAAAGGACCAAGATGATATTTATTATTAGTGGCCCAGCCATACCAAAAGTGAAAGGAGGCATTGAACAATAAGAAAGCACCACTCATATTAATCATTTTTAGAAGGATTGGTCATTCCCCCACCCCACCTCAAATAGGGTCCTAACAAACAAAAGGGCAAACATAAGACTTGCTAAGTGTGGGTACCTTATGATGAGAAGAGTCCTGGACTTTCTTCTGGAGCAATAAGGGACTTGCAAAAACCCCCTCAGTGAATGCTATATGGTTTGGCGGGTTCTGAGTGTATGTTGAACCTAAACGTCCTATGGAAATGCAGTGAGTCATCTCACACTGGGTTCCTAGTTAACCAGACTCTGTCCAAAGTATTCTTGTCAGCACCCTCAGAAACAAGAATGCCTTCATCACTGAGGGCTCTACAAAAATCGTATTGCCCCCCCTCCCCGCCCACCTCTGGTATCTTCAGCAATAAAATGTCATCTGTACTGTTATATTTATTCAGAAGAACACATAACAAATATAAACAAACAAGGGTTGTCGGCTACAAGATACAAAACTGAGCTTAGTTAGAACACACAAAAGGATCATCACAAGAAAAGTCATGGGCAGTAATGCAGAAAAACACAAATCTAATTTAGTCTGATAAAAGCCCATTGTGTACATCCCTTCAGATCTGCAAGGAGAATTGTGAGCCACAGGAAATCCAAGTTCTTCCAGATGAGAATGAATAATGCCTCTTGTGGTTTCATCTCAAGCCACCCTACAGTGCTGTGTAAGTTTGTCAGAGCCAGATACCCCATATTGTCATACCATCTACCAAGAGAGCAGTCTTCTGTTCTTTCCCAGTTAAGTGCTACTTCCATACACATGGCCACATGTTCGGAGATCATATGTGTCAGGGAATCAGGAGCAGGAGCACTGGGGAGAGAGGATTGGGAGAGCGAAGGGGAAGAATCCGAGGGCAGCGTAGGGGAGTATGACAGTGGCCCGAGAGATTCCATGAGCTTCTCCAGCGAATCAGAAGATTCCCAGAAGGGGGCGCCGATGGTCAGGGCAAGGGGGGTCCCAGGGGGGACGCACCAGAAACAAGGAGCCAGAGGGGAACCCCAAAGCAGCAGTGGAGGATCAGGACCAGTTTCCCCACCAGAGCGTAGTGGGGGGGAGGAGTCACATGTGTCAGGAGCAGTGTCTCCTCCAGAGAGGGAGTCAGGGCTGACCACGCCTCCAACGGAGGGGAGGTCAGTTGCAGCTAGCCCCCCCCCGATGGGGGAAGCAGTGACAGCAGCAGTGGAACGGTCAGGAGGAAAGTTGCTGGCTGGGCGCGCGCGCCAAGTTCAAATGTGCAGGCGGGCGGAACAGCAGGAGACCCGGATGGGGAACCAGCTCCTAAAGCCCGCCGGAGGGAGGGAGAAGGCTCAGGGGAATCAGCGGGAGAAGAGGCTAGAAAGGGCGGAACCCCGGCGGGCAGGCGGACCCAGAGGAGGAAGGAGCAGCGGAGAAGGTGGAGCAAGGCTAGACTCTTAAATTGGTGTAAAGGGGGAGGAGACTCAGACGAAGCATCAGTGGTCTGACACTTTAGACGTGGGGCTGCGCGCTGCGGCTCTGGAAGTGAAACTGAACTTCAATAAAGGCTTTTATACTTAACAACGAAGCAGCGTTGGTCCTTTGTGAGCTGGGACCTAGGGTAGCCCTGACAGTATGCTCCGTCTCTCATAAAAACCTCGCAGCGTGAGTTGGTGCAGCGAGGGGCAAGACTTGGTGTTTTGCGAGCTCACGAAGATAGGCAAAGATGACAACAGAGAGCCAGGTGAAAGAACTGCAAGAAGCAGTCACGACGCTTTACGCGGAAGTAGCAGCATCCAGGAAAAGAGAAGAAGAAGCAGTAGCGCTCTGCCGGGATCTGCAAGCCAGGTGGGACCGTTGGGGGAAAGAGGGGCTGCCAGGACCCAAACCGGAGGGAGTTGGCCTCGGGAAGAGGGGGGGCAGCCTGGTGGCGCACTTTGATGGGAACCTGCAGCAATACCCTAACTTCAGAGCTGACGTGGTTTACGCGCTCAATTTGCTTCGGAAAGACTTTAGAGATGAGGAAGAGAAGGTGGGCTTCATAATCACTCATTTGCATGGGGAAGCAAAAGCGTGGCTGCGGAATTTGTGGCGCGAAAAAGACCCCGCCCTCAAAGATTCCGATGCATTTATCAAAGCTATGGACGCTTGCTTTAAATCTACGGTAGATGTAGATATTGCTCGGAGGGAAATGCATGGACTACAGCAAGGGAAAGCGACGGTGAGGCAGTATCACTCGCGCTTTTTTGCCTTACTGAACGTGCTGGGCTGGGAGAAGGACTCCATTGCTGTCAGAGACCTGTTCTGGGAGGGGCTAAGTGGAGAGGTGAAAGATGAACTGGCAAGAGGAGAAAGACCCCAAAATACCCAAGAAGTTGCCCAAAGAGCGTTGGCAATTGGTGTGCGCCTGGAAGGACGTAAGGGAAGCACCCCAGCCAGGACAACCCCTTTCTTTCCCAGAGAGGCGGGGCGGGCGCTGTCCATGCCTCCTTTGGGAAGGGGAGAAGAGCCGATGGAGATTGGTGGTGCAAGGGCTCAGACTGCCAGCAGAGCCCAAACACCGGGAGCAGTCAAGGGGAAGGCTCCTAGAGGGACCAGGAAGTGTTACATCTGCGACAGTGCACAGCACATGGCCAAAGAGTGTCCCCAGAGGCTCCAGAAGCACACTGCAGCCTCAGCAACAGTAAAGGGAACAGGTGAGCAGCTGAAACAGCTGCAGGGGGAAGAAGAAGCCTGGTTGGAAACAGAGCCACTGGGGCCCAACCAGGCAAGTCAGTGAAGCAGTCCCCAGAGATTTTACAGCCCACAGACCCCCTCCCACCCAAACCAGTGGTGCAACTCACCGCATCGCTCCAGTTGCCCAATGGGCACACCATGCAAGTACCAATAACCATTGACTCTGGGAGCAACGCAGACTTTATTGGAGTGGACTTTATCAAGCAACATCGCATAGCACTCATGCCAGCCACGATGCCCCTAAACGTCGTCACGGTCGATGGCAGGAAGCTACTGGGAGGAGAGGTGGTACAGCAAACACCACCGATGGTGATGCAAATTGGAAACCACCGCGAAGTCATCAGCTTCAACGTCACCCACCTGTCGGACACGCCCATAGTGTTGGGTATGAGTTGGCTGGATAGGCACAGCCCGGCATTGGCATGGTACCAGCGGCAGTTGACCTTCTGTTCCTCCTACTGCGCAGAACACTGCATCCAGACCCGCCAGGAGGAGGAGGGGCAAGAGGATGAACCGCAGCTACACCTAGGCATGGTGCAAGCGGTACCCAACAAGTACAAGGAGTTTTTGGAGGTCTTCTGCGAGAGGGAAGCGGATAAGCTGCCTCCCCACAGGCCTTACGACTGCAAGATTGACCTCCTGCCGGGAGCGACGCTGCCGACTGGGAAACTGTATTCCATGTCTGAAGATGAACTGCAAGAACTCAGGGAGTTCATAGATCACAACTTGAAGCGGGGGTTCATCCAAGAATCTAAAGCAGTGGGGGGCAGTCCCGTGTTTTTCGTGAAGAAGAAGGACACGCCCCAACGGAGACTCATAGTTGATTTTAGGACCATAAATTCCAAAACAAAGCCCGCAGCATTCCCCATGCCCAAGATCGACGACCTGCTCGCGACGGTGAGGAAGGGACGGATCTTCACCAAGTTGGATCTACGAGGGGCGTACAACCTTATACGCATGCGGGAGGGCGATGAGTGGAAGACAGCCATGTTTACACCTTTAGGCACCTATGAATATCGCGTAATGCCTTTTGGTCTGCAAAATGGCTCCCATACCTTCCAAGCTTTCATGCATCACGTGTTAGCGGGACTCCTCTACAAGAAGTGCGTCTGCTTCCTGGACGATATCCTGATCTTCTCGGAATCGCAGGAGGCTCACGAGAGGGACGTCAAGGAGGTCCTGCAGAGGCTACGGGAGCACAGACTTTACGCCAAATTAGAGAAGTGCCAGTTCGACATGACGGAGGTGGATTTTCTGGGCTACAAGCTGTCCGACAAGGGACTCGCCATGGACAGCGCCAAGGTCCGCGCGGTGTTGGACTGGAAGAGCCCGCGCAATCGGAAGGAGGTCCAGAGGTTCGTCGGCTTCGCCAACTTTTATCGCAAGTTCATCAAAGGGTTCGCGAAGGAGACGGCGGCCATCACGGACACCCTCAGCTCCAAGAAGAAGAAGTTCACCTGGACGGACCAGGCGGAGCAGTCCTTTCGGAGACTCAAGCGTCTCTTCGCGTCCGAAGAACAGCTGCTACATGTAAACCCCAGCAGACCAATGAGGGTTGAGACGGACGCCTCAGACAGAGCAGTGGGGGCCGTCCTGTTGCAGCAAGATCCGCAAGGGGAATGGAGGCCGTGCGCATTCTACTCCAGGAAACTCAGCAAGGCGGAACAGAACTACACCATCTGGGACAGGGAGTTGCTGGCCATTCATGCAGCTTTCAGGGCGTGGCGGCACTTCCTCGTTGGAGCCAGACACACAGTGCAAGTCCGCACGGACCATAAGAACCTGGAGTACTGGCGCACGGCGCGGTTCCTGAACCAGAGACACATCCGCTGGGCGGAGTTCTTTGCGGATTTCGATTTCCGGATAGAATACATCCCGGGAGACAACAACGTCATGGCGGATGCACTATCCAGGAAGCCGCAGTATCTCGAGGAAGCGGCGCCGGTGGCGGCCAAGCACATTTTCGCACCGAAAGCGTGGGCGTGCGCTTCAGCTGCCGTGGACCTGGACGCGGTGCGTCGAGCGCTGCAGACGGATTCGTTCGCACAATCCAAGATGGCGGAGGTGCGAAGAGGCACAGCGAAGGACGACGAGTTCCAGATACGAGACGGACTGCTCATCCGCAGAGGGGCTCTCTACGTGCCCGGAGACGACCTCCGCGCGAAAGTCTTGCAGCAGCTACACGACGCGCCCAGCGCTGGGCACTTCGGCAAGGACAAAACGGCGGAATTAGTAACCAGAGACTTTTGGTGGCCCAAGGTGAGGGGAGAAGTCGCGGATTACGTCTCCAGGTGTGACACCTGCCAAAGGGCCAAGCCAGTACACAGGAAGCCAGCGGGTCTACTAGAACCCCTACAGACGCCGCTCGAACCGTGGGAGAGAGTGGCCCTGGACTTTGTCACAGATCTGCCCAGCTCGCGAGGCAAAACAGCGGTGCTCGTGGTCGTAGACATGTTCACCAAGATGGCACACTTTATTCCGTGCGCGAAGGTGGCCACAGCGGAACAGACCGCCAAGCTGTTCATAGACCACGTGTTCAAAGCTCACGGCTTGCCGCGGTCCATCCTGTCCGACCGGGGTCGCCAATTCGTCTCGAGCTTCTGGCAGAAGCTGCTGGGCATCCTGAACGTCAAGATCAACTTAGCGTCGGCACGACACCCGCAGACCAACGGACAAGCGGAGAGGGTCAACGCCATCATGCAGCAGTACCTGCGATGCTACGCCAATCAACAACCCTCGACCTGGGTGGACTACCTACCGCTGGCCGAGTTTGCCTACAACAACACGAAGCACGGGTCTACGGGAGTGACACCGTTCTTCGCCAATAATGGGCGGCATCCCAGAACTTTCCCAGGGTTAGAGACGAAGGGGGAGGGGGAGCCAAGGGGAGCAGAGCACTTAGCAGCAGAGTTACAGGAGGTCCACGAGCAACTCCGCAGGCAATTGGAACTGGCGAAACACGCCTACAAAATGCAGGCAGACAAGCACAGGAGGGTCGGGGAGGACATCCAGGTGGGGGACTGGGTCTGGTTAGCAGCCCAGGCAGTGCCGGCCAGGACGCTAGCTAAGAGGAAGCTCAAGCACAAGCAGCTGGGACCTTACCAGGTCGCGGCGCAAATCAATCCAGTGGCCTTCCGGTTGACACTCCCGGAGGGCTCCAGAATGCACCCAGTCTTTCATAGGTCAGTGCTCACACCCTACAGGGAACCCCACAGGTTTCAGGCGACAGGGAACGCGCCAGACACACTTAGTGAATCTCCGAAGAGGGAGGGGTCACGGAGGGCGACGCCACTCAACGAGGTCACGGAGATTTTGGACTCGAGGTGGGGGGAAGAGGGGGTGGAATACCTCCTCGCCAGGGAAGGTACCCCAGCCAGTGCCAACAGGTGGGTACCGTGCTATGCCGTGGAGGAGCACTATCTTAAAGACGAGTTCCATGCACTCTTCCCACACAGACCTATGCCGGCAGAGTATTTCGACGACTGGCTCTTCACGCCCACACTGTCAGCCAGTACGTTCCAGGGTTTTTCATCAGCTGAAGAGACGACGCCAGACACTAGCTCCTCGGAGGGGTCTCTCTCGGGGTTTGCCACAGACCGCTCCTATTGGTGGGACACTCAACCGGAGGTGGGGTGGCGCAGGGAGCTGCTGCGGGGACCTTTGCAAGCTGTCTCACCAGAGGTACCCGGGGGAGGGGAGGACATGGACGTGTTGGGGGAGGATCCTGGATTCGAGCACATCAGCAGAGAGATGGAAGCAGAGGAAATCGACGTCGACGAGCCCGTTGCGGTTGGGCCGGATCCAGTGGACCGGCTACACACCAGGGGGGAAGAATGGTATCCCGCACTCACACCCACTGGACTGGAGCACCCGGAACCCACACCCGAAGAGGGGGAGGGGGGAAGGGGGGGCTTCGAGGGGGGGATGGATGTCAGGGAATCAGGAGCAGGAGCACTGGGGAGAGAGGATTGGGAGAGCGAAGGGGAAGAATCCGAGGGCAGCGTAGGGGAGTATGACAGTGGCCCGAGAGATTCCATGAGCTTCTCCAGCGAATCAGAAGATTCCCAGAAGGGGGCGCCGATGGTCAGGGCAAGGGGGGTCCCAGGGGGGACGCACCAGAAACAAGGAGCCAGAGGGGAACCCCAAAGCAGCAGTGGAGGATCAGGACCAGTTTCCCCACCAGAGCGTAGTGGGGGGGAGGAGTCACATGTGTCAGGAGCAGTGTCTCCTCCAGAGAGGGAGTCAGGGCTGACCACGCCTCCAACGGAGGGGAGGTCAGTTGCAGCTAGCCCCCCCGATGGGGGAAGCAGTGACAGCAGCAGTGGAACGGTCAGGAGGAAAGTTGCTGGCTGGGCGCGCGCGCCAAGTTCAAATGTGCAGGCGGGCGGAACAGCAGGAGACCCGGATGGGGAACCAGCTCCTAAAGCCCGCCGGAGGGAGGGAGAAGGCTCAGGGGAATCAGCGGGAGAAGAGGCTAGAAAGGGCGGAACCCCGGCGGGCAGGCGGACCCAGAGGAGGAAGGAGCAGCGGAGAAGGTGGAGCAAGGCTAGACTCTTAAATTGGTGTAAAGGGGGAGGAGACTCAGACGGAGCATCAGTGGTCTGACACTTTAGACGTGGGGCTGCGCGCTGCGGCTCTGGAAGTGAAACTGAACTTCAATAAAGGCTTTTATACTTAACAACGAAGCAGCGTTGGTCCTTTGTGAGCTGGGACCTAGGGTAGCCCTGACAATATGGGATATCATTATTGCACCTGCTAAAGAGGGAAAACATGACTAGCCCTGACTCCACGGTGCGACACTTCAGAGATAATTTTAAAGACAGCTTACCCTAACCTTGGACACTCCCACCAGAGTGGCTTGACACCCCCTCCAGCATAGAGATGACACAGAATGATTAATATAACTACCTGTAAGTTTCACTAGGCTCCAGTGCTACATGTGAATAATGTTCAACATTGACTCTTTGATCCTAGCAGAGATAGTTCTGGAAGGAGGTGCACACCACATTGTCATCCATTCCCCTTCAGTGACAGCCTCACTTCCCAGAATTGCTTATGCCCACATCCATCTCTAAATTAATAGTCCAGAATTATGTTGTATATATCTGCTGCTAGGCCCTTCACTCATCTGGTACTGAACAGAGTAAGAGATCATGGTGCTCCCTGAGTGCAACCTCACAATAATGCATATGATGACACCTGCAACTTTGAAGCCAATTGAGGGCTTATCCACATTTCCTCTTGTCCGCTGCTTTCCCTTGGGGGAAACTGCTCTTTAACACTCAGTCAGAGCAAACAGCCATCTGGGTTTTCCTTGGACTCCCATTTGTTCAAGTGTGGGTTTTACCTGGAAAAGGAGCAGGCCAAGGGGAAAACCGCTCAGCACCATGCTTTCTAAGCACAACAGAAGCAGAAGTGTGGATAAGTCTTAAGTCCCAGCTCCTCCAGCTAAGCTTCCAGCTGTTGCATTGCCAGCAGTTTATACCTCCTGAACAAGTCTTGAATTCTGTGGAATCCCTTCCTTTCTCACCTGCGCCCCCCCCCCGGCAATGTTGCTTGTATTGAAATGGTTCTGGAAATAATGGGTGGCCCACAAAGAGAGTCAAATTGGGCAGTGCAGGAGCCAAACACTGCACATATTTTGCCCACACTTTAAAAGCGGCCTGCAAAACCATGTTCTGTATACGTATTTATTTACATAGTTCTTTTTGTCTGTATGATTCTAAGCACCATATCATGGGTTCCCTGGTGGTCTCCCATCTGGGCATCTCAGCTGACCCACCAAGTGTCCCTATTTCCAAGGGACAGTCCCAGATTTACAGAAGCCATCCCAGTTTCTGATTTGACCCCGGAATAACCCACTTTTCCTTAGGATATTCCTATTTTCGTTGGAGAAATGTTGGAGCATATGGAGTTATGTGATCCCCAAGCCAAGGAAATAAGTAACTATACAACCTTTAGAAGACATCTGAAGGGAAGGGGTTTTTTTGGTAATGTTTAACGATGTTTTTGTATAAGTTGAAAACTGCCCAGAATGGCTAGGGCAGCCCAGTCAGAATCATCATCATAATAATAGAATAGGACATTCCTATTTTCATGGGAGAAATGTTGGAGGGCATGAGACAGATATAGGAGATAGCTAGTGCTCAGGAGATGCAGAAACAACTGCAGCTGGAATCCAAAGGAATAGGCACATTTCACATTTTATAAAAAGTGGAACATGGAGAAAACTTAGCAGTGTCACTTAAGAGGAGCAGTGCTTGTGGCTGCTGGTTTTCTCAGGGCCCAGGGTTGTTGGGTTGTGTGGTTCATTGTGACACCTTCCCTCTGCTGGCTCATTGGTCACCAGAGTGCTAAAAGGCCTAAAGGTAAAGGACCCCTGGCAGTTAAGTCCAGTCGTGGACGACTCTGGGGTTGTGGCGCTCATCTCAATTTACTGGCCAAGGGAGCTGACGTTTGTCCATAGACATTTTTTTCCAGGTCATGTGGCCAGCATGACTAAGCTGCTTCTGGCGAAACCAGAGCAGCGCGTGGATATCATTTCATCTCCTAAGACATGTAAGTAGGATTTCTCTCAGCATCTGCATTCTGTGATGATAGTGAATTCCTCTTGAGCTTAGATGCGTGAATGCCAAAACCAGTTTAGGAACGCAGATCAGGAGAGTACTAACTGTGGGCCCCATTTCTCACATTTTTCTCTTTCTTTCCTAGGCTTTCGAGGTTGAGAAAAGTTTTGTCCCACTTGGGGAGAAGGAATAAAGTCTCACCTCTCCTGGAGAACATGGGGGAAAAGACATGAGAAAACTTAGTCGTGTCACTTAAGAGGAGCAGGGTTTGTGGTTGCTAGTTTTCTCAGGGCCCAGGGTTGCTGGGTCGCGAGGTTCATTGTGACATCTCCCTCTGCTAGCTCATTGGTCGCCAGAGCTCTAGAAGGCCTGGGCATCTCCTATACTTGGATCATTCCGAGAGAGAGAGAAAGGAGAAGACATGTAAGTAGGATTTCTCTCAGCATCTGAATTCTGTGATGATAGAGAATTCATCTTGAGCATAGAGGTATTAGAGAGTGCTGTGAGTCCCATTTCTCTTTCTTTTCTAGGCTTTCTAGACTGAGAAGTCCTTTCCCACTTGGGAAAAAAGAATAAAAATTTTCCTCTCCCAGAGACCTCCCCCTCGCCCACCGCCTCCCCCTCCCCCTCTGGACCCCTCTTTGAGAGGACACAAAAGTTAAGACCCTTCAGCATATAGATATTGCTTCCAGAGTAATGTTAGTCCTTAAAGTTTCTTAGGAAAGGTCTCTCTGTAACTGAGGCCTATTTTGAGGTTCAGAAAAATAAAAATATCCCATGTGTCTCTTTGTTTCCCTGTAGGCTCTGCGGACCTCCTGCTATCCTGGTCTGGAAGAAGATGGCAGGAGGAAGAAATGCCAAGGAAAACATGAAGGCAATGTCTATTTCCAAGGATATGTTCAGAGTCAATAGGAAACTCCCTAGAAATCAGTTCTACTTGCTTGCCTTCTCTTCTTTGCCATTCAGATGATATGATAGTTGAATACCTGGAGGGAGAGCAGGGGCTTTGAAGTTCTCCATCATCTGTGCAGCAGACCGAGAAGACAAACAGGTCACCTAGTCACAGTCATCCCTGCTATGGGCACAGGACTTTGGTTATAACATCAATATGGAACAGTGGGAAAGGTTATGGCAGCAAGATATCAAATTTACACCATGTTATAATTTGAGGGGAAATACCATGAAGATGCTCTACCAATGGCATCATACCCCAACTAAACTCACCAAAATGTATAAAGGAAGCTCACCAATATGTTGGCGTTGCAAAAAGGAGATAGGATCTTATTACCATATGTGGTGGACTTGTATGGTGATAAGCGAGTTTTGGAATAACATATATGAAGAATTTAAAAAACTATTTAAATTTAACATAAAGAAAAGACCAGAGATTTTCCTTCTAGGAATATTACCAACAGAAATAAAGCAAAACACAAGACCACTGTTTATGTACTCAATTACAGCCGCAAGAATACTCGTAGCCAGAAGTTGGAAATGTGAAACAATACCAACAATAATAGACTGGCAATCACTCATGGTAGAGTATTTTCACTTAGCAAAGCTGACTGGAAAAGTTAGGGGAGCCCTAAATCAAAAAGTATAGAGAGAATGGATATTATTCAAGGAGTATATAAGATCACACTGTAAAAATGAAATTATCCTGGCAGAATTGAATGATACTTGTGTATAATAAATAATTGGAAAAATATATTAGAAAAATATGCAGAAAAAGCTATAAAATAAACTGTGCGATAAAATTAAGATATTAGAAAAAGTATTATCATATCTTGACCAATAAAGTTTTGCTCTAGAAGAACAAAACTTTATTGGTCAAGATATGATAATACAATCGATATTCTTTTATTTTAATGTTAATTCTTATTTTTATTCTTGTTATTCCTTTTTCATTTTTGTGTGAAATTCTGTTGTAATTATTTGTAATGTATTTGTATGATAGTATTTCAAATCAATAAAATAAAAATAAAATAAAAAACCAAAGTCATCCCTGCTAGGATGAGAGACATCCCTGCTATCTCTTCCAACAGAAACAATTAGCCAGAGCCAAAGAATGGCAGTAGGGATGATGATTTAGGTAAACCAGTTTCCTCTCATGTTCTCCTTCGTAGTAAAGGTTCAGGGTGAGGAGCCATGGAACTCCTTGGAACTTGCGGAAGGGCTGTACCTCAGTGGTAGGCAGTCTGATTGACATACAGGAAGCGGGCTGATGGAGACGGGGTGGAGCCCTTCTCAAGTGGGCTGCAAGAGGAAGGGTGCTCCCTCCTTTCCAGCCAGCATAGAAACATTGCTCTCCACCTTCCCACTGCCAGCCCCTGACAGGCTAGTAAGACTTTTTGCAGGCTGGTAACTTGTGTGTGGTTCGATTGTCATTTGTGTTGGTGACTAACTTTCCCCATTGCTGGTTGCTATGCAGGCTTGAGGCCGTCTTTTGGCAGATCTGCCCTCATGCTGCCGTTTTCCAGCACTACTCTAATAATAATAATAATTTATTATTTATACCCCGCCCATCTGGCTGAGTTTCTCCAGCCACTCTGGGCGGCTCCCAATCAAGTGTTAAAAACAGTACAGCATTAAATATTAAAAACTTCCCTAAACAGGGCCGCCTTCAGATGTCTTTTAAAGATAGGATAGCTGCTTATTTCCTTCACATCCGAAGGGAGGGTGTTCCACAGGGTGGGCGCCACTACCGAGAAGGCCCTCTGTCTGGTTCCCTGTAACTTCACTTCTCGCAATGAGGGAACCGCCAGAAGGCCCTCAGTGCTGGATCTCAGTGTCCTTCTCAGTGTCACTCTCCTTCTGTCGCTTGGTTCCTCAAATGTCGGGGGACGCAAGCACAACCATGAACCACAGAAACTGAACACAGGAGTTTTGTGTTTCCCATACGGCTTAGTGGTGTGTTGCACCAGGGTGCCGGCCTCTCAGGGGCTCCCCAGCAAGTGGGGGAGCTGCACAGCTTTGCCGGCAGCCTCCCCTTTCCCTGCACACCCTTCAGCTGTGCCCCGTCAACCATATGGCTGGCAGGCATGCAGCTTGCCTTCCAAGCCTCTGCGGGAGAACAATCCCCGCAGAGGCTTCGGATGGAAGCTGCGCCCCACCAACTATATGGCTGGTGGGCACGCAGCTTCCCTCCCAAGCCTCTGAGGGGATTGCTCTCCTGCAGCGGCATGGGGGAGAGTTGTGACCCCCCCCCCATGGCTGGCAGTGCACAGCTTTGCTGCCGCCCCCCACTATCCATGGTCATTTGGGGGCACTGAGTGGATATTTGCACCCTGGCGCTGCATCTGCTAAAGACGACCCTGGAACCAACCTCACCATTTCCCAGTGAGAGTGTCTCTTTCTTTGGGGCTTCTGCATTTTGGGGCTGAAGGAGCACATTGGCCCAACGGCAGCATGCTCTGAGAAACAGCTTTTCGGTGAACATGGCATGCTGTCGTGAATGTCACCTTGCAGCTTGATCTGCCCTTCCTGTGAGACAGCCGCCCTCCTGGGGCACCAGGGCCACCCGGGTCACGGTCAGTTCTGGAGAGGAGCGGGGACGAGGGAAGAAGTGCCAGTGCCGCTATGGGGGACCAAGGGGCAGAGAGAGCCAAGCCCAAGTCCCCCCGGAGCCGGCCCTGCCCCCCTACAAAATGTTGAGAATGGTATTAGTAGTTAGCTGTAAAGAAGGGAAGAAACTACTGTTTCCATTATCCCTAACCATTCTAGTTGGGGTTGATGGGAATTAGAATTCAAGAATATCTGGTGAGCTATATATTCCCAACCCCACTGTTAATCCTGGAATAAGTCCCACTGAATGCAGTTGCGCTTACAACTGCATGGATAGGATTGCACTGCCTATTTCGCAAATAAAACTAGCCAGATAAACAAACATGCTGGAGGTAGCATTGTATTCTCCTTCTCTGTTTATTGGGCAAGTTTGTACATAAATTGTTGTACTATATAAAATAATTGCTTCTGCAAAATGATACTGTGACTTTTAACTTTTCCTGTTTTGGTTGCTTCTGTTTTATAATTCTTTATAATTCTTTATTTTATTTTTCTTGTACTCTTCATATAATTGAAAATCAAATAAATTTGGGTGGGGGTGGCATCTAGCATGGGGAGCACAAGGCCCTCTCAATGTTATCAGACTCCCCTCAGCCTCAGCTGACATCGCCAATGGTCATGGGTCATGGCCAATGGTCAGGGAGGATGGGAGTTGTAGTCGAGCAGCATCTAAAAGACCATAAGTTCCCTGTCCATAACTGAAGTGAACATAACATCCAAACTGCTAATATAAAATCAGATATATATCATCAATACCTCTCCTACAAATGAAAAACAAAACAAAATAAATCTCCTGGATTTCCATGAGTTATAGTTTTCATATATGTATTATTAATTATTAATAAAATACACATCAGTAGTTAATTAATCTATATATCACTGGACCATCATGAAGTCTCTCTAGGATCATGAGGAACCTGTGGCCCTCCTTTTGTAGCCAGACTACAATTCCCCCCATCCCTGAACATTGGCCATGCATGCTGGCTTGGGCTGCTGGGAGTTGGAGCTCGAAGTTGGATTGTTCCAAAGTTTCAGGCAGAGATAAGGCTTCGCCAATCCTGTTTCTTGAAGTCCTTTTAACTGGAGATGTCAGACTGAGACTGCAATTCCAAGCATGTTTACTGGAAAGTAAGACCCAATCCATTCAATGTGACATACTTGCAGATAAACATGTATACAAATTGCAACCTGAATTTAGGGTCTTCTGCTCCCAGAGCAATCAATATGTGCTCCGCCTTTGTGCTACTGCCCCTCCCTGACATCACACAAGAGTCCTGGTGGGCAGTCAGTAGGTATTGGCTCCAGTGACAAATCAAGAACAAGGCTTCCCAGGAGGGATCAGATCCAGCAATAGTCTCGTGTTGCTGGCAAAAGTACATATCCAGCATGACTGATTAGGCAATTCCTGCATCAAACAGGAATAGACTCCAAGCTCTCGTCAGCAAGGGGCCCAAGGTGATCAGCTGTGCAGCAAGGGAGATGGCAACACATCAAGGTTCAGGACACAGATTTCATTCCTTATCTTATTGGACTAGCTGCACTGGGTGTTGCTATGGGACAAGATCCATGTTTGTGTACAGTGCAACTCTCCAGGGTCAAGTTCCAGTTTCAGTCTTGCCAGTGACGCTGGTCCACTTCACCTGTCACGTAATGCTGTGGGGCCAGTTCCTTCTCATCATGAGCCTTCTGAGTTTCAGTGCCACTGCTAGTTAAATGTGCCAGCCATCTGCTCAAGAGCCCTGCAGATCACTGAAATTATGCACTCCTTACCCAAAGACCTGTAAAGGTACACTAAAGTCAAGGCAAATGAGGTTGGAGGGAATCTGAGAGGTTGACCTGCCCATGCACTTTTAAGGTTCATACCAGGAGAAAGAGGGTGAACTCTTTTGAAATGGCTGTTCCTTCTTCCCCTTCTCACGTAAGCTCCTGTTCTGCTGTAGCACATTTCCTGTTCACACACAAAGAGAAGCACAGGAGGATGGCTTATGGCTGCATCCAAGGCAACCTGTTCTCCTTCCTCAGAAGTGGACAGGAGCTGGGGAGGAAAGACTTTTGTGCCTCTCAGCTCCAGGTTCTGGAGAGCCTTTGGGCAAGACACCCTCAGGGCTCATCCACACTTCCATTTGGTCCGTGACTTCTAGGCATGGATCCAATAGGTTTTTCTTTTGTCCTGCCATTTTCCCCAGGATAACCCGTGGTTTACTGCTGAATCAGAGCAAACGTCAATCAGGTTTTCTGTGGATTGACACTTGTTCTGATTCAGCAATGAACAGCAGATTTTTCTGGGCAAAGGAAAACCTATCAGGCCCATGCCTAGAAGTCACGGACTAAAAGGAACAAAATTTGGGACAAAAGGAAGTGTGGGTGAGCCCTTAGTCTATCTCCTCATTGCAGGGGACCCTTGTTGTAGGCACCTGTGCAGAGGTGTCATTCCTTAGCAGATGCCCAATCCTTGACACTACGGCAAAAGAAGGCCAGGCTGCCTTTGATTCGATTTTCCTCCTCGAAAGATCCACCAATGAGGAAGTGTCAGGAGGAGGCTGTGTAAGCACAAACCTTTGAAGAAGTTCTAACACACATGGCTTCCCCTCAGAAAAACCCAGGGACTGTAGCTTGCCTCTCGCAGAGCTACAATTCCCAGAACCCTTAATAAACTACAGCTTTCATTATTTTTTTGTCAGGTGGGATGTGCTTTAAACATACTTGACTCCAACTTGGATTTGAGCAAATGGCACTGTTCCTTGGGAAATTGAGCAGTCACTGCTGCAAACAGGCTGTGTACACACTATACGTTTAAAGTGTATCTGAAGAACATTCTTTCTCTCAAAGAATTCTGGGCACTTTAACCTGTGCCCAGAATTCTTTGAGTGGGGGAATGTGCTTTGAATTTGCTTTAAAGGTTTATAGTGTATATGCAGACACACAGAAAGTAGCTACTTTCTGGATAAAGCCATTTTCTGGTAACCATTGCCACCCAATTATTGTTTTCCTACTTGACCCTAGGAGAACTTCACGCACACTTACTGATCAAGCTGTGCTTTTGGTTCTTAACTAGGGAGTTGAATGTTTAGGAGTAGTGTAAAAGAGGAGAGTTCACCAGAGGAAGCTTGTCATGCAAGGTACACCTGGCAAACTTCCCTCTTCAGCGCAATAATTTAAAGGTTCAGGAACCCTGCCCTCTTTTTTGCATCTGGCCATCCTACTGACCTCAGGGATACCATTCCAAATTTCAGAGGAGGGGAGAGATTTCATGGAGAAGGCTAGACCCACAGCAACCATCCGGTCCAGTGTCAGTGTCTGGTTTCGGTGCCACACCATTGCCCACTGGCACTGAAGCCTGGTCTTGCTCCCTGGAGGGGTCTGATGACTGTGTTGTGCAAGGGGCATTGTGGGAACTTCAAAAAACAGCAGCTAATAGCTGCTTTCTGCTGCTGCCTTCAAATAAGCTAAGGACTGGATGTAAAAAGAGTTCCACCAGATGGTACTTTGAGAGCCCTTTCAAACCTGGAGCCAACCCAGATAGCAAAAGCAATTCAGTTTGTAGAACCAGCAAACAGGTAAAAAATGGAACAGTGGACTTGGAGAAGTGCAATGGAGAAGGAGAACTGCCCCCCCCCAATAGTGCCCCCACTGATGCTTTCTGTGCTTTTGCAAGGACAGTTCTCAATGCACCCGGTTGAGCACTAGATGGTGTGTGTGTGATGTGGGAAACTAATGTATGGACAAGTTTTCCAGTGTCTGCCTGGAAGCAAGCACTGGCACCCTTGGGACACCTGGAACAAGAATGGAATCAATACCATCCAACACATGAAGATCAATGCTGTCTGGGAAACCAACCAGGCTATGCTTGCGCAAAGCTAGAGAAAGTGTGTTGGTTTCCCCACCTGGCTCCCTGTTGCCTCTTCCTTGCCAGATTTCACAAACATATTTGCTCAGCAAACATTTGGAGAACCCTTCATTGAGCTCCCCAAATCATTATCCACCTAGTTAAAAAAAACCAAGATAATTTGTTACCGTTATTGTGGTAGAATTTATAATAATGTTGGTCAGAGGGCAGGTCTCTGTTGCATCTGGTGCTAAAACAAGAACGGGGGACGGGGAGCAGGTGCTGTAAGTCCCCAGGATTCTTCTACACCCCCACCACCATTTTTTCCTCTCATTGGAAAGAACTCAAAATAATGCTCTTCTAATGGTTCTGTCAGTGCAAGCATTTCAGCTTTTCAGACTGACCACCCCTCTCCTTCCCCTATGTGCTATTCTGAGGGTTCTCTTGATACACACATGGGAACGCATGGGGGGAGGATAGGAGTGAAAGCCCCACTGCGCTACCAGAAGGTCTTGCATGGGCTTCCACTAGCAGAACTCATTAGTTGAATCCCACCCTAAGGGTCCTTTATGCACATAGGTGATGCCAATGAGATTTTCAGGAATTTGCACAAGATTAATATTCAACACCATGGTTTTCCCAGTAGTGATGTATGGAAGTGAGAGCTGGACCATAAAGAAGGCTGATCGCCAAAGAATTGATGCTTTTGAATTCTGGTGCTGGAGGAGACTCTTGAGAGTCCCATGGACTGCAAGAAGGTCAAACCTATTCATTCTTAAGGAAATCAGCCCTGAGTGCTCACTGGAAGGACAGATCGTGAAGCTGAGGCTCCAATACTTTGGCCACCTCATGAGAAGACTCCCTGGAAAAGACCCTGATGTTGGGAAAGATGGAGGGCACAAGGAGATGGGGACGACAGAGGACGAGATGGTTGGACAGTGTTCTCGAAGCTACCAGCATGAGTTTGACCAAACTGCGGGAGGCAGTGGAAGACAGGAGGGCCTGGCGTGCTCTGGTCCAGGGGGTCACACAACTAAATGACTAAACAACAACCAACACTTTGAATTGTGCTCAGAAACGTAGTGGGAGCCAATGCAGTTTTTACAGGCCTGGTGTTATATGGTGTCGGTGGCTGCTTCAAATCACCAGTTTAGCTGCCACATTCTGGATTAGTAGTAGTTTCCAAGTCACCGTGGAAACAACTAAACAACAACAACAACTCTCAGATACGATCCTGAACAGAACGTAAGACGTGACTGCGTGTCTGTGTGTGCGTGGGTTGCGTTTCACCGCTTCCACGTATGCGCGTGACACCATTTTGGCCGTCTGCGCATGCGCAAGCGGCAAAACCCAGAAGTAACGCGCTCAGTTACTTCCGGCTCGCTGCAGAGCGCAACCTGAAAATACTTATCCTGAAGGCGTATTTATCCCGAAGTATGGCTGTATATCGGTTTAGAATTGCACCCTAAATGTGACCTTGCATTTGAGTCTGTGTGTGTGTGTGTGTGTTCCTAGAAATTGCAGGTGTGCAGGCCGTGATCCTAAATTGTGGGTGGAGGGGGGTTCAATCCTTTTCTTCTATGATGCTGTTGAAAACAAGAGGTAAACTGCTATGTCATCTGAGAAGGTATCCCTGGATTCACTTTGAGTTAGATTCAGCTAAAGAGATGCGCTACTGGGAGCCAGCGCAATGAGTCCCGATAGCACAATGGGGCTTTCCCCCTCCTCTTCTCCCAGCAGGCAAAAAACTCAAGTGGTGGGGGAATCAGGAGACAACCCGCCAGAGCACTGCACTGGGGGAGGATCATTCCATCAGACAAGCAAAAATGCTGGCATTGACAGAGCCATCTCCTTAGTGCTACTTTGAATTCCACCCTTTAAATTCTGCAACCTGGGAGCAGAACTAGATGTGACACTACTCCCCCACCCCTTTGGACACCCATGGCTGCCATTGCTCGTTCTTCCATCCCCACCTCACCTAATGGCCAGTGTGGGGAGGAGTAACCTAGAGAGCACTGAGCCCTGGTGTCCCATAATGTGCCCTCTTCTACTGCATGTTGCCAGGATGAGGCAAGAAACAGGGAGTGATGGCAGCTCAGCATCTCTCATTAACATCTTGCTCCACCTGAACCCTCCTCAAAAACCCTCCCAGGTTTTTCTTTTGGCTTTCCTCCAAATCCTTTGGGAGTTTTGCCTGGAGGGGAAACTTCAATTTTGCATCAGATTTCACTTTGCAAAATAAAATGTCAGTTATTTTCGTTTTCGTTAAGCAAATGCTGAACCTGCGTGAGGAGCAGCAAACGAGGCCTTTTTTTCTCTTTGTACGGAGCAGCAACTGAGAGGAGGAAACAGGTGGCTCGCAGGGCCACAGGCTCTGGCTGGAAAGGCATCTGGCTGAGGTATTTATAACCGCAAGGAGCCTCACATGAAAAGTGACTAAGAATCAAAGGGCTGTATTTTTAAACAAGCTTTGACGCAAGTGCGAACAAAGAGCTATAAATTAACCACCTACATCCCCCACGCTCTGTGCCTTCCCAGCCTAACAGGATGCAGGGCTGTTGAGGAACTAGGACTGCCTTGTCATCAACACCAAAATAAGACAATTTTTCACCTACTTTTCTGGAGGCCCACTGAAGCTGGAACTCTACATTTAAACACATGTGTAAAAATTAATTTATTTATTCAATTTCTGTCCCACCGTTCCCTCCCAAAGGAGCGCAGGGCTGAGTGGCAAGCACATTGTTAAAAGCAGTATCATTAAAAACCTTCTAAAAATAGTTTCTATAGCATTCTAAAAGCAGTTTTAAAAATTCTCTCAGCCAAGGATTTCAGGGTTGTCAAGAACAGTATCTCTCAGCCATCAAATACCTTTGTAAATCAGGATTATTGTTTTTTTTAAAAATCCCTTCAAAGTCTCCAATAAGGGAGACAGACATAGCTCACCAAAGAGGCCGTTCCAGAAGCAAGGAGGAGCCACTGAGAAGGTCCCATTTTGGGTCAACACAAACCAGGCAGCCCTCAATAGTGGCACTACAAGCAGGGCCTCTCCAGACATCCTCTTTATAGAGCAATTACCCTGATTTACCTGCATACAGCTTCAGCAGGGGTTAGGTTATATCCGTTCTTTATTGAGTTTTCATTCTGATTTGTTTGTGAGGTGGTTATAACAGGCATTCGTCCTGCATTCATCTTGAATTGCTTGCATGGTGTTTATACAGCCTCTGGATGGTCAGTTGTGCCCACACTTTCCAAACAGTGAAGAGTCTGTTTCTTTTTAAAGTGGATTTGTTGTGCCAGGGCAGGGGCATCCAATGTGGCTTTGGACTCCAACTGCCAGTCAGGGATGATGGGAAGTGAAGTCCAAGGGCATCTGAAGGGCACCACATTGACTACCCCTGTGCTAGGGCGACACGGCACTTTAATCCCCTTTAACTGCACAAGTTCAGTTTGCCCTTGAATCCCTCCTGCAAAACAGTGACAGTGAATATGAAGCATAAGTGAAACGTAAATAAATTCTGCAGCAGTTAATGTAGATAAGAAAATCCGCATAAGAGTGCTATCCTCTTCAGACAAACTGAACTCAGTGAGATTTACATACCTCACACATCAATTTATTTCTATGCCACCTTTCCATAGTTAAAATCATGTTCAAGACGGCTTACAACATGAAAAAAATTACGTAATTACATAACAAAAATAGTCATAAACTAGGGTTGCCTGGGGAAAACCTGGACATGTCATGGTGGGGGGGGGCAACATGCCCACCCGAGAGGATTTTTACATTTTAAAGGAAATGTCTGGTTTTGGGGAGTTTATTTTTAATTTTTAAAATAAAGACGAAAATAAAGATACAAAGGATTCATATAAATAACAGCAACAACCCCCCTCCAACAACCCCCCCCCCCGGCCCAAGAGCCTGTTCAGCAGCCTCAGTTTTTGTAGCTGGAGTCAGTCAGCCCACACTCTCCCAGGTCAAGTGGGAAAGCCCTGCAAGGCAGGGAGCAGGTCTTCCAGGAGTCACATCCAAGACTTGCTCCCAAATAAGAGTATAAGATACTGCTTTTCTCAGTTATCAGAGTTACATAACTAAGTCTGCTTTTGCTTGTCACGGGAAATAGCAAAGCTGGATATATGTGCAGCATGTATACTCTGGTCCCTAAAAGTTGCACCTCATTCCAGCTTCCAAAATTGCATGAAATATTTTTGTTGTCATAAGGACTAGAAATGTTTGAGTGAAAGATGGGATCTCAGGTTGATTAATTCAGCCCCTCAAAACCTGTTTTCTATATACCACTTACAGCTTTGTCTTTCCCTGTTCCCTGTTTACTGTCTAGCAAGGAAAAAAAAGATTACCGGTATCTTCCATTGCAATTTCTTTGCATCCATAAACCTATTAAAAACAAATATTAATAAAATCACCATCATGAAATTCAAATATAAAATCAATAAAACTTTTAGAAGAAATATTGGTAGCTAAAATCATGCTTGCTGCAACAGAGAAAGTTTTCAGCAGGCAAGTAAAACACTGTGATGAGGCTGCTGACTAAAAAGCGCAGGTGCTGCCGCCACACTAGAGAACCATCTCCTCACAAATGTGGAACAGACATTCTGAGGCACTTGTAAAAGTGCAGGTTCCACAGATTGAAGGATCAGATAAATGCACATATGGGGCAAGGTGAACACCTTTATTTTAACTGCAAGATAGACCCAAAAGAGAAAATAACAGAACACCACTAGTAATCACATACAGCTCTCAATCAGAGATTTGCAACATCTCTTAGATAATGACAACTCTCTTTCCCAAGCTCTGGGAGGAAGACCTTTCATTGCCTACAGAAAGCCACCCAATCTTAAACCGCTCCTCACACACAATAGTACAACAACCAGACTTAACGAGGACACTGGCACAAGAGCCTGCAAAAAATCTAGATGCCAACTTTGCTGCCACATCATTATTGGCCCCAATAACTTCAAACATACCATCTCAGGCCTATTTAATTGTTCATCTTCCAACATCATATATGCTATCAAATGCCAACAGTGCCCTTCAGCTCTCTATACTGGACAAACTTTATGCCAAAGAATAAATGGGCATAAATCATAAAACAGAGAAAACAGAGAAACCAATAGGAAAACACTTCAGTCTCCCAGGACATTCTATACAAGATCTTAAAGTAGCTGTCTTATTGCAAAAGAATTTTATACACTTAAAAGAGAAGTTGCTGAATTACAACTCATTACTGAATTAAAAACTATGGAGAGACCTAGTCTGAATAGAGATACTGGGTTCATATCCCATTATACATACTAAAGCTAATTTTGGTCATCTATCCCTTTAAAAATCCCTCGCCCTTTCCTGTGGAACCAACTGCCATAACAGTAATCAACAGTTATAAGGTTGAAGCAACCTCTGCTTCAGAGTATCTGACAAAGTGTGTATTACACATGGAAGCTCATACCTTGAAAGCTTATATTTAGTTGATCTTAAAGGTGCCACTGGAATTATTAAAAAAAGACTTTTTTCATCTTTCACCTTGTTATTTATTATGGTCCCAAGCTCTTAGTGGTACCATTTCGCACTGTGCATTTTCACAAGCAGGTTTGTCAAGCCTCAACCTGAAGGTGTCTTTTGAAAGCTCCATGGCACCAATGCAGTTACGCAGCCACTTTCCACCCACCGCCAGCTTCTCCAACACCAGCCCCTTCTGCCTGCTGTGGCAAGCAGGATTTGAATTCTGTCCCAAAAGCCGTGGGAAAGAAGTGATGAAATGGCAGGCGAGGAGGCATAACAGCTGGTGGTCAGCATTTGAAGAGACAAGCAGCCCTAGATTCACACTTGGCAATGTTTCAAATCTAAGCCTTGTAGCCAGCACTAAGCAGTCCCTATGCCAAAATCAAGACTGTAATAGTTGCTTTTGAATATTTTCCTGCCAAAGTCAATAACTGCAAGGTTCAAGCCACGAGGCTGAATTTTCCCAAGGTCTTCATGTTTGTTGCATGAAAGGCTAATTTTTAATTTTACTATCAAGAGTGTTATTCGGCTCCACCATCAAGGTTATCTTCATCCCCCTCCCAGGTTCACTGTGGAAAGGAAGCTGTACAGCAATGTATATAGCCTGGTGGAACAGCAGGTGCTTTCAATGCAGGAGGAATCCGGTTGAGTCCCTGGCATCTCCAGTTAACAAAATCTGGCACCAGCACTGAGAAAGACCCTTCTTTGCCTATGACCTTAGGATGCTTCTGCCAGCCAGAGTAGACAAAACTGAGCTAGATGGAGCAAAGGTCTGAATCCAACTCTGCATAAGGCATTTTCATATAAAAGCCAGTTCACAGGAACAATCTGTTTCCCACTCAGCTTACATGGTAAAGAGTGGCAGAAAACTAACCAAATATATAAATACAAGTATATGACGAGATTTTTTTGTTAATATTACAAAGCCAATATAAATTACAGTGTTAAAAAGCCCACCCTGAAAAATCACACTGGTTAGAAAGGCAGTATCTGCCAGCTAATAGAGCATGAAGACATTAAACTTTAACAATGCAATCAACAAATGTCATTATAATGATAAAATTACTGTATATTATAGAGCTCAATGGGAGACGGTTCAACCCGCCCACTTCACTGCAGGCTAATCATCTGTAAACGGCTTAAAAGTCTTTTGTTTAAGTGGCTAAATAAAGCATGAGTATAAGACTGAGTACCTGAACACATCCTGGAATCAATACTGAATAGTGAAGAGGATGACTGGCACACCTGTGTGCTCTCCATAGGTCTTGGACCAGCACTGCCAACAGTGAGGGATGGTGGGAAACTGGAGTCCTAAGCATCTGAAGGGTCATAGGTTGGGGAAAGGTGGCGAAGAAGGTGAGTTCTCTGAGTTTTTGCTTTAAGATGCTAACCATTTCAAGTTCTGCAATTGCCCCAAGTTTTGCTGGTCTCAAGCAGCTAGATATAATATTATTTCTTGGCTGCAGGTGCATCTGTAAATAAGAACGCACTGAACTCAAGTTATTTTAGGCAGCTGAAATAGATGCTGTCATTGCAGGCATATTTTGTGATACACATTATACAAATGTTAATTACAAACATTATATAACATTCACATTTTATACAAACATATAACTGCTGAATCTCTATAATGTCAGCAACAGGACAAAAATACCTTCCAAAATAAAAGGGCTAATTTCATCAAAAATAACAGCCTATGAAAAACACTGTAATATAAGTTTACAATCACTATGTGGTTTAAAATTCAGGTGGTAGCCATGTTGGTCTGACGCAGTTGAAATAAATAAAAAAATTGTCCAGTAGCACCTTAGAGACCAACTAAGTTTGTTCTGGGTATAAGCTTTCGTGTGCATACTTCTTCAGCTTATACCCAGAACAAACTTAGTTGGTCCCTCAGGTGCTACTGGACAATTTTTTTATTTATGTGGTTTTAATCAAAGATACCCAAAAGGAATGACAGAAAAACAGAAATATCACAAAGAGCCATTCCAGCCACTTCTCAAAGCAAAAAAAAAAAAAAAAAAAAGACACTGATGTAACAACATGTATCTGCCACTTGATTGTACAAAAACTTCCAAGCAGTTCACAAAAATATAAACCAAAGCATTAAAATTATCAATAAAAACAGTTAAAAACAGGTATTTGAAGATATTCAATAGACTTCAATAGCAGCTAAAAAAACACAAACAACGTGTAACATCCAATTGTCCGGATAGGCTTGCCTAAGCAAAAAAATGTTTTAAGCAGTCACTAAAAAGAGAGCAATGAATGAGCCTGACAGATGTCAACAGGAAGGAAGCTCCAAAGTGTGGGGACTGCCATACAAAAGACAGGTGTCTTACAAATGTGGCACCTATAACAGTGCCAGTTCCTCAGACTGAAGCAGTTGAAAGAGCATATACTGCAATTTCTGGAAGCCCCACACAGAGTGCATGGCGGCAGTCCCATCTTGAAGTCAACAACGCCTGGACCACTGTGGCCAAGCTCTCTTGATCCAAGAATGGTAATGGGTTATTCCATGCCAAATCACCTGATTTTAATACTCAGCCATGCTCTCACGACTCATATTTTCTTCCAAAAAAAATTATGTGTAGATACTGTTATGTACTGAAGTTCTCACCCTGGGCCAGCAGGGGGATACTGTAGATAGTTATGCAAATGAAGGATCGAAAGTGACGTTCAGTGATTGGATAGTTTGTATGCAAACGAAGGATCGAAAGTGACGTTCAGTGATTGGATAGTTTTAGAAAGTTGCAACAGTTACGTTGTTCTGGAGCCCTATATAAGCAGGCTGACTGAGCTCCTCAGTTCAGTTCTGTTCTGGCCTTTGAATAAACAAGAGCTGTTTGAAGAATCGCTGTGTCGTTTGATATGTTCGCCCACAACTTAACAGATACCTATGAGTTAAGCTCAAAATAATATTTTAAGATATTTTTGGTCCAAAATTGGGTGCAGGAGAATTTTTTGAAAATTTCGATTTTTATGAGATTTAGCCTAATGCAATTTCTGCATCAGTGTAGAAAAAACGTCCTGTTTCACTTATTTTTCAACCGATTGGGCTTATTTTGGTATCAATATAAAGCTAATTGTGGTCTCTTTCAACATAAGGTACAAAAATGGTCTTAAGTGCCACAGAAAAGGGTCACCGACCATTCAAAGTGAATTTTTGTTCTTCCTGGTAGGTTCGATAAGCCATAGCACGCAAACCACAACTAACACGTTTCATACTTTTGTTGTAGAATGAGCTAACCATGTACTTGTTATGTTTTAAAAATAAGGAGGGTGTTTTTTGCGGTTATAAAATAAATTGATTTTGAAGTAAATTTTTTACCAAAAGTTTTTTACTTTTTTTGGACAGGTTTAAGGTCTCTTTGAGCCTGAAATAACTCACACATTTGTGAGAATAGTTAAAATTGTACCCTCTTATGTTACAATGTCATCTGAAGTTATTTCTAAAAGTTTTTTTGATTATTTAATAAAAACAAAATACATCTCAGAGCCCTTGTTCATTTTATGGTGTAAAACACTTCTGCAATGATTTGGTCATTTTTGGTGTTGTTTTTGTTTTTTGTTTCTCAAAGGCCATAGCTCTCATTTATTGCCTCGGTCATCAAACTGACGATTTTGCCAACAAGAGACCCTCCTTTTCTGTGGCACTTAAGATCATTTTAATATTATGATACCAAAATAAGCCCAATCGGTTGAAAAATAAGCAAAACAGGAGGGTTTTTCTACACTGATGCAGAAATTACATTAGGCTAAATTTTCAAAAAATTCTCTTGCACCCAATTTTGGACCAAAAAATCTTAAAATATTATTTTGAGCTTATCTCATAGGTATCTACACATAAACTTGAAGAAAATCTGAGTTGTGAGAGCACATGGGACCAGGTGATTTGGCGTGGAATGGCCCTAATAGCTCTTGTACAATGACACAGCAGAGAAAAGGCACTTCAGCTGAGCCTACCTGGGCCTCCAGAGACAAAGCTGGATCCAGAAGTCATGCCTTTATCAAAGGCAGATCTGGGGGGGGGGGTGACCAGTGTGTTCACACCAGGCATGGAGCTTCTGGGCATCACAACTATGAGATCCAATGGAAGGCGAGAGGCAGGTGGCACAGGGTGCTACGAAAATTTGAGACACCAAGGTCCACCTCTGCTTTTATAGAATATGAGCAGCTGAGGGCCCAGTCAAGATTGTGAATCAAGATGGCTTCATATAGAAGTAACACAATACAGAGCATTTTTGTGAACCACAAAATGCCGCCTCCGTGCCACCGCCAGGGAAGATCTACATCTGGAATGAGGGGGTGAGTGAAGATCTACATTGGAAATGGGGGGGGGGTCAAACAGTTGGAATCAAAGACTATTGCAGGGTGTGGGGAAGGGGCTTGCTCTGAATCACCCTGGGCAGGTGCAGAGAGCAGGAGACCCCAAAGGGCAGCCCCCGCCATTTCTTCCTTAGGGGTGGAAGGAGACTGGCAGCACCTCCTATTTGTCAAGAGACTGCTGTAGAAGTGACATTGGCGGATGAGTTGCCAAGGAGGTGGCACATCTGGCCTCCAAGGAGCGCACCACAGCCGTCGCTGCCATCAAAGCAGCAGCAGTGGGTGACGCATTTCTTGGAGGCCAGATCGGCCGCCCCTGTGGATCCTGCCACTCAAGGCAGTTGCCTCACTTTGCCTCATGGGTGGGCCGGCCCTGACACAATATTCAAATCAAACCAATTACATTCATAATCAAAAACATGTTTTAACTGGTAGAAAAATGGGCAGATTTGATCAGAATGGCGAAACTCTATACAACATTACTTGTCCTGTTTTTGTGCATGGAGATCCCTGTTCTCAGGATCCAGTTTAACCTTTTGGGGGCCAAATGCTGCATTGGCATATGGCCAATCCTATGGGGGCCAAAGTGCAAAAATGGGCATGAACATTTAAAAAAGAAATTTAATGACACCTTTGGGGGTCTTGGCATCACAGCAGGGAATTGTGGCAGCCAGTGTAGGAGGGGATCATGGCAAGAGAGGATCATGATGCACAGAGGAGCTGAGGAACCTGTGGCACTTGTTGAACTCCAGCCCCACCGGCATGGGTTTTCTGCAAGAAAGCGGCGGGAAATGTAGAAGTGTGGAGAGCTGGGAGACTAATTGTTATTCCCAACACTGCCACTGGGTGGCAATAGAGTTGCAGTACATTGCTTCTTTAGAGCCTGTGCAAATTATCAATCGGTATCAAAACAGCAGAAAATCAGAAGAAGGGTCTAGATTATATTTTTAAAAGTAGAAGCACTATAGCAGGGGAACTGCCAATGCCCAAACTGCTATGAATCTCATATAGACACTAGCAGGCAGTTATGCCAGAGACTAGAAAAGTCTGTCTGCCATATAGGGATGAGCACTAGAACAGGGTTTGTTTTTGTTAAACTGCTAAGCAGATTTTAATTGGTGTCTAAAACTAAAGGGATTGATCTGCAGTCATAAAGAAGTACAGGCTATTGGCTCCTTGTGAATTTGCCAGTGGAAACACAGTCTAATTCATAGCTGTACATAGGGTGTGTTTCCGTGACCTCATCACACGAGTGATGCTGCAATGGGCACACAATTCATCATTCTGAGAATCTCAGCTTGGTGTTCGAAAGCTTGAAACCTTCCTCAAGAAGAACAGAAGAAGAATCTACAAGGGCAGACACATTTATGAAGAAATCAGAATTCTGCTTTTCTTGATGTAGAATTTGAGTTACCTGGGTGTAGAATGTTGATTATTTGCGGGGGGGGGGGGCCACTAGGTGGCGCATCGGAAGATGGCTGACAATAACATCTCTCCGACCCACACGAGGTAATTTGGAGGCTATGATGGGGGTAATTAGCCTCCTTAACCCCCCCAGGATGGTGGGGGGGACGGCCCTTGCCTGCTGTGCCCTATACCACCCCCGAATTTGTGGGGGTGGGGGCACTAGGCACAAAGCCCTCCTGTGGGATTTCGGCACTCCTGGACGCCGTCCCTGATTCGCGCCGCTAGTTGCAAGCATCTTCAAAAGAAACAATTTGGACGAGATAAATTGCACATGCTTCAAGGAAAAAGGGGAGTAAAGACTGCTGACAGAAGAGATCTCTGATAATAAGACAAGAATAAAATATGAGAAGATACGTCAAGATACGGTATGACTTGAGGGGGGAGGGGAAAAAACAACAACCTGCCCTTCATTATGTGATTTAACAAGAATCCCCTCCCCAAATGAGTCAGGAACTAAGGACTTAAGCTGTGGATTTAAGGCTGTGTGGAGATAAACTTTCGAACCAAAGCAATGTTTCAAGACGAAGCTGGAAAGCTAAGAGTTTTGGAATGACGCAGTTAAAAATGCCGTTGCCATTTTGGGAGGCATTGTTGGAGCTCTTGGGTCTGGGAGGAGAAAGAGAGAAATAGAGTTGTTTACATACGTCTCGGTGGGACTCAAGAGCGAAAAATGCCAAATTTATGATGGAAAGAGCGATGTTATCTACGAAGGAGATATATGGAAACCATCTGGACTTAGTGGAGGAACGGGAAATCCACACAGGATTATTATTTTGCTTATCAGCTTAAGGAGACTAACAGAAGAGATCGTAAAGGAAAAATAGAAATTATATAAACAAGATATGATGTGGAAACACCAAGATAAGACTGAATAGAATTATGAATTTTGTTTGGACTGATTGGGACTGATTTGGACATTAACGCAGTAATAAGAAGATGATCTGAATCCCCCTTTGGATCTTGAAGTATGGGTTCCCCCAACAAAATTTAAAAATTTGGCTTTGTAATTTGGAATCTATGTGATGTGATTTAATTTGATGTGATTGGCCAGTTAATAAAAATTATTAAAAAAAAAATAGAATGTTGATTATTTGCTTAGGGGAACAAAGTATATGAATTTCTCCATGTTGACAGGAGCTAACCATTTGCCGTCTCACACAGAGCCCCTTTCCTTTGTTCCTCTTAATGTCTCGTCACCCAGGCTATCACCTCACCAGGAAGTTAGCCTGGCTATTCTAAGAATTAAAAGTCTTGGTTAAATTTTAACACTTGCTGGATCCAGGGATTAGAAGAGTCTTGGCATACAATTTAACACCCCAAACTCATAACAATATATAAATAAATTTAAAACATAATCAGGATAAAACCATTCAATCATTGGTGCTGTTCAAGTGTCTGGGAAAACAAAAATGATTTTGGTGCCAAAAAGATGGCAAAATTGCCATCAGGCAGGCCTCCCTGGGGAGAGCATCCCATAGATGGAGAGCTACCACAGCAAAGGCCCTTTCTCTCGTTGCCACTTTGCAGACGTCCCTTGGAGATGGCACCTGAAGAAAAAACTCAGATGGTGATCTCAGAGTCCAAAGACGCTCATATGGGAAAATGTGGTCCTTTAGACATAATCTGGTTCAATCAAATTTGTTAAAAGCCTACTCTTGCATTTCCATGTCTTTTCCAGTTTGGCTATCTCAGTTTTCAGTTTTAAAAACATACACAACAAAACCATTTCTCACCTTTAAGACTGCAAAGATAGCATTGAGACTATGAAGGGCAATTCCTAAAGGGCATTTGCAGACTCGTAGGCTTATCCAGAATACAGTGGTACCTCAGGTTAAGAACTTAATTTGTTCTGGAGGTCCGTTCTTAACCTAAAATTGTTCTTAACCTGAGGTACCACTTTAGCTAATGGGGCCTCCCACCGCCGCACCGCCGCCGCTGTGCAATTTCTGTTCTCATCCTGAAGCAAAGTTCTTAACCCGAGGTACTATTTCTGGGTTAGCGGAGTCTGTAACCTGAAGCGTCTGTAACCCGAGGTACCACTGTATACATATGTATTCACGCACAAATGCTATGATTGATGTTGCACAGGTAAAGCCAGTCACGCCTTTCTGCTTCTCATTAGTGTGTGAGTTGGACTGGGTGCAAAGTTTGTTTTCTGGGAAATGCTCCATTGATCAGCAGCTTATGCAATGTGTACCATGACTCTCAAAATACTGTACTGACCTCTGGCCTAGATTCCCTTAGATGCTTTTTGGAATAGGGGATGGAGCTTTGGGAAGCCCTGCACAAAACACAACACGGTTTGGGGACACCAAACGCTGTTTGTCTGGGGTTGTAGATTCCACAATGCTCCCTCAAAGCCAGAGACATGTGTTTACTTCGTGACTGCAAACATACCAAACACCCAGAAGGCTTGCTTTGAGTGATATCCAGACATTGCATGCATCACTCTGATTTCTGAGAATCCCCAAACTGTTGTGCGCGTTTTAAACCCACCAAACAAGTTCCTAGGCCCCACAGTTCCAGGGGAAAGGTTGAAAGGGTGAAGATAGTGGGTACTTTCTGAAAACATAGGTGCTGAAGCTCGTTGGCAAAAAAATAATAATCATGCTCTCCAACCTAGAAGCTCATTCTTTGAGTTCCTGTTGTGTGGAGGCTGGCTGTGGCAACTTACTGGTGAACAAAGACAAGGCAAAACTAGGCTTCATTTCACCCAGGTCAAATATTCAGTTTCGCATACGTATATACGGGCTAGCACATTTGTTTTTAAAGGGCATAAAAAGTAGGGAATATATTATTTGAATACAGAGTTGTATTTTTTATTTAATGTTTTAATTGACTCCTTGCCTTTTCTTTCAGCCCCTTCCTCTGCGGAAGACAGGCAGGGTAATATGTACTGAGCGGTCACCCATAGAAAAGCAGTAAAGAGCAACTTGCCAACTTGCCAAGTTCCTCTGAGCCCCTGAAGTGACTTTTATGGTTGAGCTGGAGACCAAGTGGCCTGACGCAGGATCAGGCAGTTTCATGGGTGGGTGGGTGTTTTCCTCCTTCACATATTGCTAAGCAAAGGCAGCCCCACTTCTCCCCACAGCTAAGAGGTCCACATGTCAAGCAGTTCCTGACTTGGCTCTCCTTGGAGCCAAGATACAAATATAATAATAATTATGGAAACTGTGAGAATGATCAGGCATATATCAGACTGTAAGTCCTATTGAATGCAGTGGGACTTACTTCTGAGTAAAAATGCTTATATGGTAATTGCAGTATAAGACTGCACAGTCTTTACCCAGTTAAGGAGGTCTGATCTCTCCACCATTTTTAATTGTTTTCTGAGATGTGGAGGGGAGGAAAAAGGAAGAGAAGAAGATAAAGGATATTCTATTATCCCCTTCCTTCGATTTAACAGCAAAGCAACCAACTAGCAGCAACAAAACATGCACGTTTTCAGCTTTGCTTGGAAGTCCGCCTTCTCCCGTCTCCAGGATTTCCCTCTCCCTGCAAATGAGACCGGGACCTGATGACCGCCTGCAGCACCAGTAACTTACATAGTTGCAAAGCCCAACAGGGGACCCCATCATCAGCTTCATTGGGGAAAGAGGAAGGAGGAGGATCACTCACTTTTAGGAACAGAGAAGGCTGGGTATGCAAGCAAACTCCCTTCTTTTTTTCTCTTCATGCCACACCCACTCACACACAAAATCACAGGATCTCAAACTTGTAGGTTTGGAAGGATCCACGAGGGTCATCTAGTCCAAACCCCAGCAATGCAGAATTTTTTCACCTAACGTGGGGCTTTAACTCGTGACCCTGAGATTAAGAGTCTTATACTCTACTGACTGGTCTGTAAAAGGATTAGACAAATTCATGGAACGTTATCCATGGCTGGTAGCCACCATGGCAATGTTCTTCCACAACAGTTGGAAGCAATATTCCTCTGACTAACAGCTGCTGGGATTTGCGTTCACATCCTGCTTGCAGCCTTCTCGTGAGCATCTGGTTAGTCATTGAGCCTAGGATGCTGGATTAGATAGGACTGATCCAGCAAGGAGGGCTCTTTTACGTTTTTAAGACGTTAAAAATTGCAACAGGACTTAGAGGAGATGGTTTCTAAAACCTGCTTAAAACTCCTCTTTCTACCCAGGCATTTTCAGAACATTGATATCAGCTGTGTGCAAACATGCCTCTGTTCCTTGCGTAATTTTGCTGGATTCATTTTGATTTTATGCAACACTGCTCAGTGAATTATTTTAATATGAAAGTCTCTATAAACATCCTAAATAAGTAATTAAATGTTGGATCCAAGCCATTTGATAGTTTCAACTAGTAAGCAGCTTTCATCCTTACAAAAATAATGGACTCATCCACTTCTATTACTGGAGAAGTACAGAAAACTCTAATACCAAATTAAGAATGGGCATACAGTTCAACATTTAGTTGAAAACATAAATTTTATTCCTAAAATTTGCCACACTGAAGTTCCAGAAGAAAGTAACCACTGTTAACATTGTACTTGTAAAGGATAGCATGTTTGTAGTACATGTTTATCTACATGAAAGTAGAGTTGCCACCTTTGGTCAGGCAAAATATGGGTCATTGGGGGGGGGCTAAAAATTACTTTACCTGGTGCAGAATGAAATTACTTCAAAGCAATCCATTACAATGGGTTGTTTCCGATGCTGGTCATACTCATAGAATCCTAGAGTTGGAAGAGACCACAAGGGCCATCGAGTCCAACCCCCTGCCAAGCAGGAAACACCATCAGAGCACTCCTGACATATGGTTGTCAAGCCTCTGCTTAAAGACCTCCAAAGAAGGAGACTCCACCACACTCCTTGGCAACAAGTTCCACTGTCGAACAGCTCTTACTCTCAGGAAGTTCTTCCTAATGTTTAGGTGGAATCTTCTTTCTTGTAGTTTGGATCCATTGCTCCGTGTGCGCTTCTCTGGAGCAGCAGAAAACAACCAGAGTAGGAGACACTGGCGGAGGAAGAGGAGTGCGGAGGAAGAGGAGTGCGGGGGGAGCACACCGCCCCCCAGCAGCATGCCATCACGGCTGCCCCCCACCCACGCTGGGCACCCCGCCCCTGCAGGCAGCACACCCCACCCCCAGGATGGGCACCAGCCCCCGCCCCAGCCTGCTCTCCGCCCCCGCCCCCCCCGGTGCCGGAGCATGAAGCTCCGCCACTGGTAGGAGACCCAATGAAATTTATGGATCTAAGTTAGCAATGCACATTAATTTCAGTGACTCACATACTCCCGATCTTCTGCCTGTCAGAATGGTAAATGTAGAAACAGCCAAAGAGGTTGTCACAGTCCAGCCTACGGGCGATCGAAGTCCCGGCTGAGGTTGTCAGGACCGGGGGCAAGATGGCAGGGTGGGAGCAGGAACCGGAGGCCAGAAGCCAGGAGTCAGGAAGCCAAGAGTCTGAGGATCAGAGAGCTGGGAATCAAGAAGTCAGGGGTCCAAGAAGCAAGGAGTCAAGGAGCCAAAGGCAGGAAGCCTGTTGCTGTGGCAAAGAGCCGAAGGGAAATGCTGACCTTATATCCCTTCCCGGCTCTTGCCACCAGGTACAGTGAGTTACCAAGCGGCCTCACCTGTGCAGCCGTGCCTTGCCTCTCCAGAACAAACTTAGGAAGGCCCCAGTCTTGCTAAGCCCTACTGGTCACAGGGCCTGGCTCCTGCACGCACTCCTGACAGAGGTGGAGATAACAACAAATTCTGTTTCTCTTCCTGATGCCTCCAACATCCCTTTCCATATAGCTGCTAATGCCAATTCTCTGACTCACACACCCCATAGTCAGACAAGTTCACCAACCACTGTTACATCTGATCTTGTCACATATTTAAGGTGTTTTAAAAAGAATTCATATGTTATCCATAGGCATTCATGGAATCATAGAATTGTAGAGTTGGAAGGGTCCCTGAGGGTCATTTAGTCCAGCCCCCTGTAATGTAGGAATTTTAACTAAAGCGTCATTTAAAGCACTCTTACACCACTTTAACAGTCCCCCAAAGAATCCTAGCTTGTTTGGATACCCCCTATTCCTCTCCCAGAGATATGATCTCCAGAGTCCTCTGGAAAGTATTGGTTGCTATGCCACTGTTCTCAGGCAGTGGGTCAATCCATTCCTGCCTATTTAAACAGACAGGAACGGCTTCCCTGAGCAGGTCACCATTTGGAGTTTTAGCATTTGCCTAGAAGTCACTAAGTTCTGGCGATTCTGCCAGGCTCTGCTTCCTCTCCCTGCATTTGTAATATAAAGGGTAGCAAGGTTGGTCTGCAATACAAGAGTATAAGAAGTGCTGGAAAAATGCTGATTTATTTTTTTTTAGCCCAACCAGTTCTAACAGTTGTAGGTGACATGTGGCATCTTAAAATATGCATTTAGTTCTGTGTGTGAGAAGGGGGAAAGAGCATCTTCAAAAACAACTAATTGGCAAGATTAATAGAGGACAACTGGTCAGTGATCACACCACAGTGGGTGCTTCTGGGACAAAACGCTAATAATAAAAAGGTCAAGGTAAAGGGACCACTGACCATTAGGTCCAGTCGCGGATGACTCTGGGATTGCGGCGCTCATCTTGCTCTATAGGCTGAGGGAGCCGGCATTTGTCCGCAGACAGCTTCTGGGTCATGTAGCCAGCATGACTAAGCCGCTTCTGGTGAACCAGAGCAGCGCACGGAAACGCCGTTTACCTTCCCGCTAGAGTGGTTCCTATTTATCTACTTGCACTTTGAGGTGCTTTCGAACTGCTAGGTTGGCAGGAGCAGGGACCGAGCAATGGGAGCTCACCCCGTCGCGGGGATTCGAACCGCTGACCTTCTGATCGGCAAGCCCTAGTGAAATATACTCAGAGTTGCAAAGTGATTTCATGCTCCTTATTCAGCTCATAGTGGTGAGGAGGAATGAATGAAAGTCCCCTCAAAGTATCTGCTTTATATACATTATTTACACAATGGGCTGCACATGATTGGCTAATTCCAGAATTCTACTGTAAGCCAATCAGGTTGTGGATTCACTTCTATGTGGAGCATGATTGGGTGGTTCCTGCCAACCAATCATACTGCTGCATTGTTCTAGGACCAATCAGACTGCTGCATTCTGAATCCTATTGTTCTAGGACCAATCAGACTGCTGCCTTTTGGATCCTATTGTTCTAGGACCAATCAGACTGCTGCAGTTTGGATCCTATTCAACTCAGTACATAACACCAAGGCTCTGTGGTTTAACCCACAGCACCACCCGCATCCCAATAAAAAGGTAGTGGATCAAAATAAAGAAAGCCCCCTCCCCCAAATGGCTGGCCACATGCTAAACAGGCCCCGCCCTGAACTGCAGGTACGCGCTGCCTCCCTGCCTCTGTCAGCCCAACTATTGGCTAGCCTGGAACGTCAATTGGCCAGCTTTGGAGGGGAGGGAGGGCTCACTGTCTAAGCAGCTAGCAGTCACGTTGCACACGAGATAAGCAAGTTTGGGTGAGTGCACAAAGGCCAATATTTACTTTTTATGACTTCAAAAATGGGCCAAATCGGGGGCCAAACGGGACAGAGGAGTCTGTGCCCCCCAAATAGTACTGTCCTGTATTTTAAGGGACAGAGTACAATGCGACTTACTCCAGGGTAACCATCTACATGATATGGGATGGATGCCTGAGCAAGATGACTTTCGACTCATGGCGGAGGGAGCAACGCTGTTCCCCGTCCTCTAAGCGCCCCAGTTGCACAAAGGGACTGGGATAAGGGGCACGGCGGGACCTTCACCCACCGCGGATCGGGGAGGCACCCGAAGCTGCGCAGGAGCCGAGGCCGCGCCCTGACACCAGGCGGGGGCCCCAGGCCCACCAGAGACAGCAAACTCGCCTTCGCTAGGCAGCCAAAGGGGCTCTCGAGGACAGGAGGGGCCTGGAGGCCGCCGGCGCCACTCCCGCTGCTCCTGGCCCAAGCCCAGCTCCCAACCAGAGCCTCACCTGGCAATGCCGTGTGAATCCCGCTCTGCCCCAGGTGCTCACATGGCTGGCAGGCAGGCAGGCGAGGAGCCCCAAGGGCGCCCTTGGGAGGCTTCACCCGGAACAAAAGTCCCCCCCGCCCCCCGTAGCTCTGGCTCTGACAATGAGGTCTGATACTTCCAAAATTTGTGTTCCTTGGAAACAGGAAGTTCATATAGCCCTCATAGCCAATCAGGAGAGAAAGATGAGGGCCCCATAAAGGGATTCCCAAAGACAACTGAATGGTTTGGAGGAGATTCTGTTTTCCAGGCTTCCCGGGACAGCAGACGCTTCTGGTCCCTTGAGTCGGCTTGCCTGCTCTCCATTGAACTGTACACAGCCGAGGGGCCTCCACTTCCTTTGCTATTTTATGGGGTAGATTGATAGGAAGGTTTCCAGGTCTAAGGCTTAGAATAAAAGGCATTAGGAAATCCCATTTTGCAGTCCTCCAAATGGCAACTTTAAGAGGTACAGGACAAGGCAGTGTGCAGGACAAAATAGGCCTATGGCCTGCTGCAAATTTCACAGGCTGGAAGTGTCAATGGGGACTTTCCCCCTAAGGCTCCTTCTTGGTACCAATTATGCTCAGGACCGCAATACCGCAAGGACCGCCTGTTCTCATAGGAAGCGGCCCAGATCCTGTGATCATCCTCAGAGACCCTTCTTTGTGTGCCTCCTCTGCAATAGGTCCATATGTGGCCTTTTCTGTGGTGACACCTCGCTTGTGAAATGCTCTACACACACACACACAACGCTTGAGTATAATTTATTTGGATACAACCCATGGCCTCAAATTATTTCTGCTCTAAGGGTATTCCATCACTCTAATTCATTTGCCTCCCAGACTTTGGCTACTGTCCTAGCCAAGGGTCCACATAACCAGACACTTTCAGAGTCAGGATGTAGAACGTGATGAATAACAAGCTTGTCCCAGCGCAATAGTTCTTCCGTGCACAGTAGCTGGTGTCTCTGAGCAGGTGTAGGCACCGTAGGCCGTGTGCCTTGGCATCATGCCAGGGTCAGTTGCTAACTATTTACATTCCTGGCCTATTCTGGGAGCTGAGTTGCCAGCAAACTTAGTGTGCTGTGAACTTCGGCCCTGGCCCTGCGGTTGCATCATGTTGCACCAGTGTTTTTTTCCCAGACAGCCATGTTTACACGTTGCCTCTTTCTCTAGCCAAAACCAACTATCCCAAGAACTTTAATCCCATTGTGCCCCTCTACCCTACAGCCAGATACTTGAATGTCAGCAGAACTGCTCCCTGTCAAGGCCAGTTGTGGAAGCTGTTCAACTGGTAGACTCAACGTCTCAGGTCTTGGGTTCAAATTCCTATACAACAGAAGCAGCAAGGAAGGGGATCAGGAACAGGAGGGGGGAAAGCAGACCCGGGCACTACTTCCAAACCAGCTGAGGGCGAGCGGGATGTCTCCGCCCCGCTCCCAGTCCCACCACTCTGTGCTCCCTGAGAGTGTTGCCTGCCTAATCCGTCAAGATGACCAACAGCAAGGGGAAGAGGAGGCGGACACATTACATGTCCTCAAGACCATTTTGCAAACATGGTGTTGTCCCTCTTGCCACCTACATGTGCATCTGCAAAGGTGGTTTTGTTGACATAAAGGGCATGGGCACAATTCAGAAAGGCATGCCCCACAAATGTTACCATGGCAAGACTGGAAGGATGTACAACATTACCCAGCATGATTGTACTGTGGGCATTATTGTGAGCAAGAAGGTTAAGGGCAAGATTCTTGCCCAGAGAATTAATGTGCACATTGAGTATATCAAGCACTCTAAGAGCAGAGACAGCTTCTTGCAGTGGGTGAAAGACTATGAAAGAAATGGGGGAAAGGAAAGGAAAAGGGAATTTGGTTTGAATTAAAACACCAGCCTGCTCCTCCAAGAGAAGCCCACTTTCTGAGAAAGAATGGCAAGGAGCCAGAGCTTCTGGAACTCATTTCATATGAGTTTATGACGTATATGAACAAAATGAAATATCATGTTGACTACCTAAAAAACAAAACAAAAACAGAAGCAGCAAGAAGGCAGAAGTAGTTACCTGATAAAAGGGAGGGGATACCTTGTTTTGGTGGCTGGTTCTGCTCTGATCAATAGCATACAGTGAGGCTGAACGTTATACCCAAGTTTGTATAATAGTCTCTGTGTTAAAAAAAGTTGCACAAAGGAAAGCTGAATTCTGTACTCCACATTAATTTATTGTTCTTCTAGTAATCTCTCAGAAGGGCAACAGGAAAGCACTGAAGCCCCCTGGAAATCCCCTCTTATCCAGCTTCTGTAATTTCACCAGGATTTCCTATATCTTCACAGCAATGGTCTAGGAACTTGTGCTTTTTGTTGTTTCTGGGTCATTCCATGTCAAGTGATCCGACTTTTTTACCTCATGTCATCCAATTTTCTTAATATTTTGTACTCTTGTTGAATGAGGAAAACTAAGTTTAAATCTAGAATTTTAGCATTTTATCTCATCCCATTTCTGAGTTATGAGGGCTTGAAATTTCAAAAAAGTGTCAATTTTGGCCTTGTCTGACTACACAAAAACCTTAAAAGCTCAGTCCAGCATTGAGATACATCAAAACTAAAAACACCAATCTCTTCAGAACTTCATGGGTTTTAATGTCACAAGATGGAGCTGCTTTAAAATTTAAATTTAACTCACTGCAAGAAGACCCGTTTTTCCTAAATAGAACCTAATAAGGCATACATGTATGTACAAAATACTTTTTTTCAATGTGATCTCATTGAGATCGCAATATGAAATTTTCCAGGTAGATCTTAGAAATATTAAATAATCAATATTTTTTTAAAAAAAATTAATCATTTTTTTTTAAAAATCACTTTTTAAATTTTGTAACTTAAAATTTAAATTTAAAGCAAGTCCATATTGATTTTTTGGCTCGGGTGAAGCCTCAAGAGGAGCGTCATTGAGGCTCCCAGGCTATCTGTAAGTGTATGCAAATGTGCATGGGGGGTGGGGTGGGGTGCCAAACCGGGCCCTTGACCCGGGTGAAATAAAGCCTAATTTAACCCCTGCTATTAGCCACATCTCAATCTGCTTCAAGTTCTTAGGAACAGATCACTCTGGAGCCCATCCATACATGGGGCTATGTACACCCATGTCCTCTAAATACGGTATCAGAGGTGGGTTGAGCAGTTTTTGCCAAAGTTGGGAGTCATTTTGGGGGCACTGAACTTGTGGCTTTGTACCCAGTGGTGGTCAGGCCAAAGGATGCCAATCTAAGTCCAGCAATCTCCTCACTGTGGCCACCCAGACTCCCTGTATTGCAAGGTGTATTGCCAGATGATCCTCAGGGGCAATTCTATTATTCTAAGTATGCAAGGATTTGCACTCCCGCTATCCTAACCCAACACACACACACACACACAGAGCGAGTGAGACAGAGAGAGAGATTTAAACTAGGCCGTTCAGTCACCAGAGGTGAATATGCAAGAAAGTGCCTGGTTTTTTGCCTGACAGAACACCTAAGGAGCCAGATCCCTGGTTCAGGTAGCTCAGGACTGTCTTCCTCTGGATTAGCTGCCAGCAGCTCACCAGGGGTTCAGAACAGAGTTTTCCCAAGCCTTACTTGGAAAGGCTGACTGAACTTGTGGCCTTCCACATGTGCTGAACTATGACCTTTCCCATTCAGTACCTTGTATGCTGCATGAAAAAGCCCCCCAGGTGGGTCAATCCTTGGAATATCTAGGTGAGGCTGGGCAGTGGCGTAGCGTGGGGGGTGCAGGGGTGGCTGGCCGCACTGGGCGCAACATCTGGGGGGGGCGCGCTCGCACTCGAGTGCTAAAATCCACGGGTTAGGGGGCGCAAATTACTTGCCTTGCCCCAGGTGCTGACAACCCACGCTACGCCACTGAGGCTGGGAACAACTACTTGCAACCCCTTGGAGAACCATTGCCAGGCAGTTTAGAACTGGGACGAGGAACCCAAGGCTTACAACCTAATACCCACAAGAGACTGAGCCTTTCTGTTGTGGGAAGGGGACTCTGCAATCTTGCAGTTCAGCAGACACTGCCCATTTGGCCTTGACCAGCTATTAGCTGCAGCTTCAAAATGATTTTTCTTACAGGTCAATGGTAGGGAAAAGGTTTCACACCCCTGGTAGAACATTGAGCTAGATGAACAATTGCCTGACTCAGGTTCACATGCTGGTGGCGTGAGGGGGGAGGGTGAGTTCCTCCACCTTTTCCCCCAGATAAAGCCACTGCTAAGAGCTACTGTCTCCATTCCTCTGCCCATGCACATACTTCTTCAACATGACAATGGCCCCGGGGGATGCCAGCATTAAACATGGGAGTGTGATTTATTTCACATGCTTGACTCTCATCCTTGCAATCCCAGCATATCTCAACAAAGAGAGAGAACCCATATCTTGAGCTTCCCAGCCTGGTGCAATCAACTCCCTTTTGACTTCTGCTAATTAACTTAATAGTAATTAAGTTTAATCCATTTTAATGTTGTGTAAGTATTTTGAACCATTTGGATACTGTATAAAAAATAGGGTGTGGGCTATCTAGCCAGGTTCAGTGCTTTTCATTCCCACTGAATTCAAAAGAAGTATTATGAATAATGTTTTCTCCCCTTAGAATTTATGGGGCATAGAATATAAACCATCTTGAGTCTCATTGGAGAAGGTATTGAATCAACTTATTATTTGTAATAATATGTCCCTCCCTTCTTTCCAGATTTAATAAGCCTCACCTTCTGTTGCCAGAATTTGTAGTGATGCCTTTGCAGGCAGTTTAATTCACAAATAGCATTGATACTGATGTTATTTCTGGTGTTGCTGGTGGTGCAACAACAATCTCACCACCGTGGTATGTGATGGGGTTCATTTCCTTGTCACAGTTGTTTCTCCAAGTGATTCTACTCTCTGGGGAAACAGAGCAGCAGGGAGTCCCTGTGTCAGGGCAATAAAGGACCAGGCAATACAGAACCCCAATTACACAGCCAGAGTTAGGTCAATGAAGTAAATTTTCACAGGTTCTTTAGTTTACATTGTATATTCCAGATGCGAAACGTAGCTGCAGAAAAGTGGTTACAGAAGCTGTTAGTACTGACAGCACTGCAATCCAAAGGTTTGTCTCCATCATAGAAGTTAAGATCGCAAGTCCAGCGAGGGACCTTGGTACCTGAGCAAAACTTCGCTGATGTATCAAGGTGATGGAACCCTGAGCAGTGCAAATAATGTGGCACCTCACCTGCCACAGACGTCATGGCCCAGAAAGGGAAACCAGTTGATAATCCCAGACACATTTCCTCACCTTTGTTAATAATCACCAGAGGATTTATCGGCATCAGATAAGGAGTTTGTGGCTTCTGAAAGATGAGAGTTCCAGGAAGCAATCATTTCAGAAGGCTTTTAAGTAATTTATCTGCTTGCTAGCATACTGTGGTGCTGGATAGATGTGATTAGAGGTTCTACCTGTTCTTACCTGTATCTTGGGAGCTTTCTCTGTGCCCACTAACATCTTCTCAAAATTGTTGCTTTAAAGATTAAAGACTCAGAACCAGTGAAGGTGGTGAATGTCCTGTGTGAGTGTCTGGAGGCGGTTGAAGGATGGATGGCAGCTAACAGATTGAGGTTGAATCCTGTCAAGACTGTTTTGGGGGGACGGGGTGAGCAGGTGTGGAGGAATCCCTGGTCCTGAATGGGGTAATTGTGCCCCTGAAGGACCAGGTGCGTAGCCTGGGAGTCATTTTGGATTCACAGCTGTCCATGGAGGCGCAGGTCAATTCTGTGTCCAGGGCAGCTGTCTAACCAGCTCCATCTGGTACGCAGGATGAGACCCTACCTGCTTGCAGACTGTCTCACCAGAGTGATGCATGCTCTAGTTCTCTCCCACTTGGACTACTGCAATGCACATTTTCTCTGGGGTTGTTCCCACATCCCACCCCTATGCTTTGCCATTTTCTCCCGCCTTAAGCCCCTCTTCACTCTGGGGCCATGAAAAGCCCTTCCCAATGCAAACTCCTGCTTTGCTTTACATCATGGCAAATTGTGTTCCCTTTCCTCAGGCACCTGCTTCCACCAAAGGGAGCCTGCAATCCCCTTTTGCTAAGCCCTTCCTCCCCAACTGGAGGAAACCTCCCTGGGGCACTAGGTGAGCCGGCCAATCAGAGAGGCACAAAGGGCAGGGCCAGACTGGCTGAGTGACAAAAACTGAGGCACATAGCTGCCTGACACTCTGGAGCAGCCAGTCAATGAGCTGAGATCTCTTGAGTGATCAACGCCTGCTTCACCTCGGCACCAGCAGCAGATCCACCCACCCCCGAGAAGCAGGGAGAGCAACAGGAAGCAAAGGAGTTGCCAGGGGTTAGCAGTTATCCTCCTTGTACCCAGGGCAGATTGCCATTCCTTTTAGGCTAAGATGCAAGCAGCTGGTCCCAGCACAGGCACGGTTCGTGAGTTCTAGTTACTGTCAGAAGAACTACGTGGCAACAAAACCACCTCCTCTGCTGCATCTTGCTACCTACCACGCTTGGGTTCTTCATGGCTCCCACCTACAGCCCCCAGGGCAGCTGGACTCCTCTGGCCACGCTGGCCCTACTATGGACTTCTTTGGCCTGGATCGAGGGAAAGCCTGCGTGTCCTTCCTGTAAGGTGCCGCCTCTGGAGCCCAGCGCTGAGAAAGCCTTTCTTGTCGAATTAGCCAAGCAGCAGATCCTGCAGAAACTAAACTTGAGCGAGAGGCCCAACATCACCCACCCTGTGCCACGTGGGGCAGTGGCCAATGCCCTGCGCCGCCTGCACCTGGGCAAAGCCCGGATGGACAGACTTGGGCACCTCTCCAGCTGGCAGAACCCCGAGCCTGACGAACAGGGGTACGAGATCATTAGTTTTGCAGAGACAGGTGAGTGCTCATAGCTCTTCCTGGTGCATGGCCCAGGACTTGAATATTATGATGGAGAGAATGTAAGTTGCATGTGCCAACAGCTCCCCCCACCCCCGGCAAATATTTGCTGCATACAAAGTGCTCTTGAGAGCAGAGACTTGTAGTTATTCATTGCACTGTAATTTCTTACCCATGGGAGATCTGGGTAGATTCTGACTGTGCTGGAAAATATCAGCTGCAGGGGGAGAAGGGCAATGTGGGTGGAGGAACTAGTGGTGGTGGTGAGAGTGGACAGGTTGCTAAATTTCTCATTAATCCAGTTTTCTGTGGCATATATCAGGCTGCAGACAGATGTTTTTTTCTGAGTGAGAGAGAGAGAGATGACTGAAGAGGGTATTAGTAGAAGTGGTGTTGCCAGCAGTGTGCATTTCCATGCCATTATCACTTCTTTAAAAACCCGCAAAACTTGTTCCACCAGCAGTTATAATGTGGCAAAAGAAATGAGTCTGTGTGGCACAGACAGTGATGCTGACGCCTCTATCATACTACCTTCTCTCTTAAAGATGACCTCCTGCCACCATCTGCCCTCTCTGCTTAATGTGCAATGTAGAATGGGGTCACCGGAAGTAGCTAGTAAGCAGGATGAAGCTAGTGTAGCATTGCTACCCTTTTTATACCTTTAACAGCTGTGTGACAGGAAAAATATAACAGTGGGGGGAAAGCTTCATCTGTTGGTTTTTGCCTGTTATTTACTATTCTTCCAAATGGTGGCAGTTGGAAGAATATCCCACACCACTGTGTTGCTTTCTTGCTTGATGCCTAATTTAATTAACAACATAAGATGGCCCATCAGCAACCTGTTCTCACATGGGCCAACGAGGTGCCCCTGTCGGAAGCCCACAAGCAAGCAGAACCTGTGTGCAACTGCACTGTCCCCACTTGTGGTTCCCAGCAAATGGGTATTCAGACCCATACACCTCTGGCAGTGAAGGGAGAACACAGCTGTCACACACACCCATTTCTCTGACCCCTTTCTTTCTGTGTGCTCCTGAGAACTTAGGCACCAAGGGTCTTGTGCTGCTTCCTATTCATCTCAGTGAGGTGCACTCAGAAGAATGTCTAGATCAGGGGACTGCAGCTCCCAAAATCTCTGGACCATTGGCCATTCGGTTGTAGTTCGGCAATATCTGGAGGATTGCAGGTTCCCTACTCCCCCCCCCCCCATTGGGCAAGGAGAGATTGGTCATATTGTGGTATTAGTGATAAGCACTCAGAATTTTCATGGATTTATTTAGGTATTTGTACAATTTCTTGCTGTTTCTACTATGGAATGACCTTTGTGACCATTGCATGGCAGAAATCCACCTGGACCTAGTGTTGCAGGCTCAACATCTGTTTGGCTGCAAATAAAAAATATTTACCAGAAAAACCCATCCATGTTTGGCTGGTAGGCCACCCCATGCTGAGTGAGACTAAGCAATCAAGCTTCTTGGCATATTGTTCTAAGGTTGTTGGGTCAAGTGGTTAAAAAAAATATCCCAGGCTATCCCACCAAAAGGGGGCAGTGATGTTGCTCATAAGGAAAGCAGAGGAAATGGCTTTTTATAAGAGAGTTATAGAGGGGGGGGTGGAAGAACAGCTGGTGAGAACCAGTGTGGGGTAGTAGATAGGTTTTCATTTCAGCAGTCTCCTCCTTTTGTTTTTAATTATGTTGTTCTTTTTTTATTTGGGATTGCTTGCCTGCTTCAGCAGAACCTGCCTTCCCACATGTTTTGTACAGGGCTTGACTTTTTTGGCAGCCAATGAACAACAAGAATCTATTAGAAAGACCATTATTGCTTAGTTTAGAGCCATGCTCTAGTAAGAAGAGCACCCTTAGGTGAATCATGTTATTCACCATTAGGGTCAGGCATTATTTCCCCAGGTGTTAAAGACTGTGGAAGGGGAATAGAGTACACACTAGTACACACTGTACACACCAGTCCCAGCCCCTGCATCCCTACCTCTGTTGGTTCTATCAGCATGATCAGCGTTCCCCATCACTAGGAGGATTCTCCATGCTTGAAGCACAACGCACAAAGGTCAGAGGCTGCAGCTGGCCAGGATGGGGATATTGGGGACGCCTTGTGGGGTTCTGCTGCTCCCTCTACATGTTCACAGGTGCACTTACCCTCAGCCTATCTACCTCATGGGGTTCCTCAGAGGCATAATTCAAATGTAGAAAATAAATGTGAAGTGAGGGCAAGGCAACTTTTGAACGTATTTTTGACCCTAATCAAAGGACTCTGGTTCAGGCATGTTGGTAGCTTTTCTGGGGCAGGGCAGGATTAGCATTCCTGATTTTCATCTTGATTGTCTTCCCCTCTACAGAGCCCTCCGGGGTCCTACAGTTCCAGCTGACACATCCGAAAGGCCAAGACATGCACATCCTCCAGGCTGAGCTGTGGCTGTACCTCAAGGCTCACCAAAACATCACCCTGCAGGTCTACCTGGCAGGGCAGCAGCGAGTGGCCCTTGGGGAGCGGCAGCAGCTGGAGAGCAAAGGCAGCAGCTGGCACACCTTCTCCCTCATGCCAGATCTGCAGAGCTTCCTTGAGCGTGAGGAGACGGCACTGCGCCTGGAGCTGCAGTGTGAAGGCTGCCACCCCACCATCGACTCTTTGCTGACTGCTACCGGCAGCTCCCAGCAGCCCTTCTTGATGGTCAAGGCCAAGATACGGGAGCCTGGCCACCGGGTAGCTAAGCGCAGCCTGAGCTGTGACCAGAACTCTGACCTGTGCTGCAGAAAAGACTATTACGTAGACTTTCGGGACATTGGTTGGAATGACTGGATCTTTAAGCCAGAAGGTTATCAGATAAACTATTGCATGGGTGAGTGCCCCATGCACCTGGCTGGCTCACCTGGGGTAGCAGCCTCCTTCCACACAACTGTCTTCAACTTGGTCAAAGCCAACAACATCCAGACTGCTGGCCGGTCTTGCTGCGTCCCCACACAGCGACGGCCCCTTTCTCTGCTCTACTTTGATCCCAATAGCAACCTCATAAAGACAGACATTCCTGACATGGTTGTTGATGCCTGCGGTTGCAGCTAAGAGCAGGATTCTAGCCACAGGGAAAGCTGAGAGGGGCAGAACAGAAGATGTAAGACTTTTCCCACTACTCCTATTCATGGGTGTAGCCGGGATTTTTGTTAGGGGGGCAGGACTTTGTTAGGGGGGCAGAACTGGCATGATTGGTCAGTTAGTTAAGTATTTCTATTGTTTTACTTGATCTAGGGGGGGAAGCTGCCCCCTGCCCTCCCATGTCCCCCAGTCCATACTCCTATTAGACACCCATGTGACAGTCATGATGCTTCCTTCTAAGCTGGGTAGGATGGTGTGTTGGACTCTCTTCATAGAGCAACCTTGGTTTCTGCAGAGAAGAGCAAGTTGCAGGAGGCCTTAACCAATCCTGCCTTCCTCAGGACAAAAGCATTCACAGTAAAGCACATAAATAGTGCTAGGCAGGGCTACCAACAGGACCATTTGGACTTTGGACACTATTGTACTCAGGTTCCACTCTGGAAGTGGCAACTCGATAGCCCCTCTGATCTCTGCTTTTCCCACCACCACCAGACACACACAGCAGATTCACTTGTACCTCTTCCCCAACCCCTAGCTATGGCCCGATGGGATTAGTCCAAATGCCAGCTGGGGGAAAGCCAGCATAACATATCCCCCAGGAATGTAGGTAGTCCACATGCCTACTTGTCTCAGTCCATTCAGTTCATTTTTAATATATGCTATTGATGCATTCAGGATTCCTAAATGCAACTGGAGAGAATTAACCACAGAAAACCCCTTCAGACCTGACCAGTTAGATACAGTGGGATAGAATTTGGGGTTCTTGGCTTTGGGTAGTTTAAGGATTCTCGTGGTTGTGGCTCTCACTTTCATTGTGTTCCCGCCTGTGTCTCTGGCTGGATTAGAAAGTGTTTACTTGGGAAAAGCCTGCAATGAGTGTGCAGAAAAATGGGGGTGCTTAAGAGTCAGAGCCACACATTCAGTCAGTGACAATGATGCCAAAGGTGCCCTTGATACCATTAATACCTTTTTTATTTGTGCATGGATGTTGCACTTATGTTAATGTATCTATCTATATTATTTTATTTTTGAATTACATCAATAAAAATGATGTGTTTTTTTAAAAAAGAATCCAGCATGGTTTGAGAAATGTTTTTCATCCACAAAACTGTCCAGATATGTTTTTTTTTAAAAAATAATAAATTTATTAATGAACTTTTCCTTGATGTGCATCAAACATATAAATGAAGTGCAATACAGTGTTCAAAACACACGCATTAAATATATATATGGAGAGGAAGAAAGGGGAAAGAGAGATGTCTTCCAGCCTTAAAAGGCGACAACAGGGATTGAATTGGGAACTTTTTGCTGCTGAGCAAAAACAAACAAACAAATAACCTCTTAGCAGCAGATGTAGATGTAAAGGTAAAGGTACCCCGTCAGTTAGGTCCAGTCGTGGATGACTCTGGGGTTGCGGCGCTCATCTCGCTCTATATGCCGAGCAGCAGATGTACCAACCACCGTAAGGTTTTAATGTCATTCTGCCAGTAGCCCCCACCCCAGCTAAGAAAGTAAGAAAAGTGCTGCTGGATCGGCTAGAAGGCAATTCTTATCCAGATGCCAGACATCCAGGTGCCTATGGGAAGTCCAAAAGGAGGCAGGGCCTGGGGGCAACAGCTCTCTCCTCACCTGTGAATTCCCACAGTGGGTATTCAAAGGCATAGTGCCTCTGACAGTGAAGGTACCGTGCAGCTCTCATTTCTTTCTCTGCTCTTTGGTGCTTATCTGTTCCCAACAACCCTGTGTTAGTGTTGAGCACCAACCCATTATTCCAGGCCATGTTACACACATGCACTGAGGCCTCTGAGTCCAGATCATCAAACTCTCTGTCTTTCATCACATTGCAAGAGAACCATTGCATGCAGGGTGTTCTACTGGGGCTTCATACTGAAGTTAAGCTAATGGCATTTGCAAGATACGTTAGCGAGTTTGCCTGTGACTATCACTTACAATTTTTCTGTGGTGTTTGGGGGCATAAACAAGAGCCCACGTTAAAAGTTCCTGCAGGAGACTGAGAGTAGAGACATGTAGTATTTAAAAGCATTGGAAGTGGTTAGATAGAGGCTCTGCTGCCCTTGGCAGCAAACAGTATCACCCAGCTATTCCTTTTTTCTTATTAAATATATACCACCCTTCATCCACAGGCCACAAGATAAAACTACAGGATAAAAGCACAAATAAATAGAACCAAAAATCCAAAAACAAAACAGTACACCCCCCCACTGTCATCTCTAGTCAAAGGAGTGTGGCAGGTTTTCAAAACAATACAAATGTATTCTAAACCTGCTTACTATAGACAAAAGTCTAACAAGTATACAGTACATACCACATATAGCAATCTCTATTATTGAAACTGCTTTGAACTTTGAAAGAATATACATTTTCCATCTCTACTTTATGGAAGTTGCCTCACACACATTTCTTTTTTATGTAAGTTTACGCTTAAAAATGTGAAGTGTGCATGCAACAAACAAATATTTAAAAATTCACATGCCATTCTAGCATACTTGTTAGACAGCTTTCGTGTGCTATGCTGAAGCAAACCAGTGAACCTAATGCAAGAACATAAGAAGAGGCTGCTGGATCAGGCCAGTGGTCCACCTTGTTCAGCATCCTGTTCTCACAGTGGCCAACCAGATGCCAGTGGGGAACCTGGTAACACACCTGGTTTGTTGCAGCCCCTTGGAATCATCCTGTTTTTGCTTGACCCTTCAGTGGTAAAGAGTGACAAGAGAGAGGAGGCGGCTCAGCTCCAGTCCTGCTAAGGGCTCAATAGGATACTTTTCATCTTTGCCTCTGTTTTCTCTTCTTCCACTTGGATATGTTGATGGGCACAGAGAAAGAAGCCGAATTATTTGCACTTTGATAGAAATGTATAAGCCATCTTCCTTTCAGTATGAGAAACTGAAATAGCTCACAGAAGTTTCAGAGCTGACAGTATCCAAGACCTGAAACATAACTGCCAATTTAACACAGTCCACAATATATATTTAATAGTAAAACCTCAAAGGTTTCCTCATTGCACCCTTTTAAAGCCTGCAAGAGAGCCAGTTTGTATTGCATGAAATGCTTTTTCTGTGGATTTGTTCCACTTAAGTACACTTCAAAGGATTACAAGCACCACCAGGCAGTTGCAAGTGTGATGCATTTGAGAGCAATGGAACCCAGCACAAACAATGAGAGACCATGGGACTTCTTCACTAGGCAGATGTGGCACCAGTATGCAGCATACCTGGGCAGGAGCTGAGGTGTCATGGGGCAGGCCACAGATGTCACTGGGCTGCCACTGATATTACGGGAAAGAGGAGCTTCTGCTGCCATGCCCACAACTTTTCCTCCTCCTGCTCCTGTGAGCAGCCAGCAGCCAGCCAGCAGCCCCTTCCTAGACACTGCAACAGTCAGTGGGGAGTTGGACACTGCTTGTCAATGACACGCCACTGAGCAGGGTCCCAGGGGTGTCTGCACCTCAGCTTGCGGCCACCAATAACTTATGCCAGACCCCTTTCTGATGTCTGCCTCTCAGGTCGGGGCTAGCATAATCCAGATGCTGGTACCAACGAGTTCAGGGCTGTTGCTGAGGATGGACAAATATGCCAGTTTTTGTTTATCTCATTTTCTCATTTTTGGTTTATCTCATTTCCTCATTTTTCCGATATTAATCTCAGTTCTCCACATTTCTGCATCAGTTTGCAATTCTTTTAAAGCCGTCACAAAATTCATCAGTGTTGTAGCAACATGAAATGGGAAGTGGAATTGATGATGAAATATGAGTTGGTCAAATCATACAATGGGCAAAAGATGTGGGGCACATTATTGAGAGGGCAGGGTGGGAAACGTTATGGAAAACAGATAGGAAATTTACTGATTGCTAGGCAATAAAGGAAAATGATAGGAAAATGATATATAGATGGTATTTAACACCAAAAAAATTAGCCAAAATCTATAAAGCGTCAAACAAATGTTGAAAAAATAAACAACAGAAGGGTCCTTTTTTCATGTGGTGCACTTGTAGAAAGGCAATAGGCTTCTGGGAAATGATATAATGAATTTTAAAAGATGTTTAAAATAGCTATTCCCAAAAAGTCTGCAGCATTTCCTCCGATGATTTTAGGGGCAGAGGTTCCAAAAGAGATGGTTAAGTAAGTTGTTTATGTATGCTACCAACACAGCCATAATCCTGTATGTGCAGAAATGGAAAGAAGAAATCCCAAGGAAAGAAGAATAAATTTTAAAGTTAATGAACTATGCAGAGATAGTGAAGTTGACAGCAAAATTAAGAAATTAAAAAGATGAGAACTTTGTTGAAGAGTGGAGGTTCTTCTCAGACTATTTGAGAAGAAACTACTCCATAGTCAAATGAAATCACGAGCAGGATTTGAATAATAGGCAAGGGAAGGAGAATTAATAAATGATTGTAATATAAGTTATGATAAAACAGAAAATAAATGGCAGTTATGGCAGCAGATAAAGGAATACAACAGGAACAAAACGGACAAAAGAATGGGAAATCATATTAAAATGGAAACTGAACTGAATTGCTCTCCCATCTCTAGTCACCACCACTACTATTATTCTAAAGCACCCTGCCTGCCTGCTGCAACAGCCAGCGGTCCTAGGGCCCATTCTGGTTATGTTTATCTCACAGGTGGGGCTGGAGCAATTAAGAGGGCGGTGCTGGTGATTTCTGGTGGTTGGACCCAGAGCTGCACTCAGTGCCAGCCCCCTGGGCAGGCAGGTAGCCCTGTAAGCCACAGGGGGGGTTTCATCAAGGTGAGCGGTACCAGAAGGGGAACCCTGCTATGGACATCTTGCTCTGGAACTGGGCCCAAGATTGGACAGATCAACTGTTACCTTACAGGCTGGTACAAGTCCAAAGACATGTGAATGGGTATTCTGCACACTGGCAATAAACAAAAATGTTCAGCTGAGTACCAGACCAAAGGCGTTATGTTGTTGTTTAGTCGTTTAGTCGTGTCCGCCTCTTCGTGACCCCCTGGACCAGAGCACGCCAGGCCCTCCTGTCTTCCACTGCCTCCCGCAGTTTGGTCAAACTCATGCTGGTAGCTTCGAGAACACTGTCCAACCATCTCGTCCTCCATCGTCCCCTTCTCCTTGTGCCCTCCATCTTTCCCAACATCAGGGTCTTTTCCAGGGAGTCTTCACTTCTCATGAGGTGGCCAAAGTATTGGAGCCTCAGCTTCAGGATCTGTCCTTCCAGTGAGCACTCAGGACTGATTTCCTTAAGAATGGATACGTTTGATCTTCTTGCAGTCCATGGGACTCTCAAGAGTCTCCTCCAGCACCAGAATTCAAAAGCATCCATTCTTCGGCGATCAGCCTTCTTAAAGGCGTTATACATAGTTGTATAAAATGTTCTCCCAACTTTTTTAAAACAAAAAGGAGCCTTGGGAGGCTGTGATCAGGAGTAGAAGAGCACCATGGATGGGGGGGGCAGAAAGACAGCTGTGGTTCCCAAAGTGTTTTGATGACACTCTTTCTTAAAGTTTAATGCCTCTTGCTAAAAACTGCCTCCCTCCTTTGGCTAACTTAAGCATAGTATGCTTTTCAACGTTAAAGTAATCTTGAGAACATTACATGAATCTGTGGGGAAACAAAAATTAGTTTGTCATCAAGTGTACAGTTGATAGGGAGCTGCTGCCAATTCTAGCTATTTGATTGGCATATCTGTGTGAGATATGCATTGCCAAACATATTAATGTCTAACTCACACGTTTTTAGATGCACGCTTGGGGAAAAACCTTAGGTATACACTTGAGAAACATAATGTGTAAAGCAGTCCTCAGCTCTGTGTGTAGCCGCACTATATTAATATAATCAGTCACTTGTATAGTAGTTCCCTTTTGAAGACCTCCTACAAATTGGCTATCTAACAACCTGGAGAAAAAGTTGAG
>NC_139605.1:120997192-121004692 GCF_964270895.1 Podarcis filfolensis | reverse complement strand
TTAGGATTGGAGATAGGGTTAGGTTTAAGGTTGGAGTTAGGGTTAGGGTTAGGGGTGAGGTTGAGGTTAGGGTTAGGATTAGGGTTAGTGTTAGGGTTAGGGTTAGGGTTAGGGTTAGGGTTAGGGTTAGGGTTAGGGTTAGGGTTAGGGTTAAGGTTAGGTTAGGTTAGGTTAGGTTCGGGTTCGGGTTCGGGTTCGGGTTCAGGTTCGGGTTCAGGTTCGGGTTCGGGTTAGGGTTCGGGTTAGGGTCAGGGTCAGGGTCAAGTTCAGGGATAGGATTAGGGTTTGGGTCAAGGTCAGGGATAGGATGAGGGTTGCGTTCATGCATTAGGGTTGGAGATAGGGTTAGGGTTAGGTATAAGGTTGGAGTTTGGGTTAGGGTCAGGGTTGAGGTTCAGGTTCGGATTAAGCTTAGCGTTTGGGTTAGAGTTAGGGTCAAGATCAGGGATAGGATTAGGGTTGCGTTCATAGGTTAGGGTTGGAGATAGGGTGGGGGTTAGGTTTAAGGTTGGATTTTGGGTTATGGTTATGGTTGAGGTTGAGTTTGAGTTTGAGGTTGAGGTTGAGGTTGAGGTTGTGGTTGTCGTTGTGGTTGAGGTTAGGGTTAGGGTTAGGGTTAGGGTTAGGGTTAGGGTTAGGGTTAGGGTTAGGGTTAGAGTTAGGGTTAGGTTAGGGTTTAGGTTAGGGTTAGGGTTAGGGTTAGGGTTAGGATTAGGGTTACGGTTAGGGTTAGGGTTAGGGTTAGGGTTGAGGTTAGGGTTAGGGTTAGGGTTAGGGTTAGGGTTAGGGTTAGGGTTAGGGTTAGGGTTAGGGTTAGGGTAGGGTTAGGGTTAGGGTTAGGGTTAGGGTTAGGGTTAGGGTCAAGGTCAGGGATAGGATTAGGGTTAGGGTTAGGGTTAGGGTTAGGGTAGGATTAGGGTAAGGGTGAAGGTCAGGGATAGGATTAGGGTTGCATTCATGGGTTAGGGTTAGGGTTTAGGTTAGGTTTAGGGTTAGAGTTAGGATTGGGGTAAAGGTCAGGGATAGGATTAGGATTGCGTTCATGCGTTGGGGTTGGAGATAGGGTTAGTGTTAAGTATAAGGTTGGAGTTTGGGTTAGGGTCAGGGTTGAGGTTCGGGTTCGGGTTCGGGTTAAGGTTCGGGTTAGGGTTAGGCTTAGGCTTAGGCTTAGGGTTAGGGTTAGGGTTAGGGTTAGGGTTAGGGTTAGGGTTAGGGTTAGGGTTAGGGTCAGGGATAGGATTAGGGTTCGGGTCAATGTCAGGGATAGGATTAGGGTTGCGTTCATGCATTAGGACTGGAAATAGGGTTAGGTTTAAGGTTGGAGTTAGGGTTAGCGTTAGGGTTGAGGTTGAGGTTAGGGTTAGGGTTAGGGTTAGGGTTAGGGTTAGGGTTAGGGTTAGGGTTAGGGTTAGGGTTTAGGTTAGGTTAGGGTAGGGTTCGGGTTCGGGTTCGGGTTCGGGTTCAGGTTCGGGTTCGGGTTCGGGTCAGGGTCAGGGTCAAGGTCAAGGATAGGATTAGGGTTCGGGTCAAAGTCAGGGATAGGATTAGGGTTGCGTTCATGCATTAGGGTTGGAGATAGGGTTAAGGTTAGGGTTAGGGTTAGGGTTAGGGTCAGGGTCAGGGTCAGGGTCAGGGTCAGGGTCAGGGTCAGGGTCAGGGTCAAGGTCAAGGATAGGATTAGGGTTCGGGTTCGGGTCAAGGTCAGTGATAGGATTAGGGTTGCGTTCATGCATTAGGGTTGGAGATAGGGTTAGGGTTACGTATAAGGTTGGAGTTTGGGTTAGGGTCAGGGTTGAGGTTGAGGTTTAGGTTCGGATTAAGCTTAGGGTTTGGGTTAGGGTTAGGGTCAAGATCAGGGATAGGATTAGGGTTGCGTTCATAGGTTAGGGTTGGAGATAGGGTGGGGGTTAGGTTTAAGGTTGGATTTTGGGTTATGGTTATGGTTGAGGTTGAGTTTGAGTTTGAGGTTGAGGTTGAGGTTGAGGTTGTGGTTGTGGTTGTGGTTGAGGTTAGGGTTAGGGTTAGGGTTAGGGTTAGGGTTAGGGTTAGGGTTAGGGTTAGGGTTAGAGTTAGGGTTAGGTTAGGGTTTAGGTTAGGGTTAGGGTTAGGGTTAGGGTTAGGGTTAGGGTTAGGGTTAGGGTTAGGGTTAGGGTTACGGTTAGGGTTAGGGTTGAGGTTAGGGTTAGGGTTAGGGTTAGGGTTAGGGTTAGGGTTAGAGTTAGGGTTAGGGTCAAGGTCAGGGATAGGATTAGGGTTAGGGTTAGGGTTAGGGTTAGGGTAGGATTAGGGTAAGGGTGAAGGTCAGGGATAGGATTAGGGTTGCATTCATGGGTTAGGGTTAGGGTTAGGGTTTAGGTTAGGTTTAGGGTTAGAGTTAGGATTGGGGTAAAGGTCAGGGATAGGATTAGGATTGCGTTCATGCGTTGGGGTTGGAGATAGGGTTAGTGTTAGGTATAAGGTTGGAGTTTGGGTTAGGGTCAGGGTTGAGGTTCGGGTTCGGGTTCGGGTTAAGGTTCGGGTTAGGGTTAGGCTTAGGCTTAGGGTTAGGGTTAGGGTTAGGGTTAGGGTTAGGGTTAGGGTTAGGGTTAGGGTTAGGGTCAGGGATAGGATTAGGGTTCGGGTCAATGTCAGGGATAGGATTAGGGTTGCGTTCATGCATTAGGATTGGAAATAGGGTTAGGTTTAAGGTTGGAGTTAGGGTTAGCGTTAGGGTTGAGGTTGAGGTTAGGGTTAGGGTTAGGGTTAGGGTTAGGGTTAGGGTTTAGGTTAGGTTAGGTTAGGGTAGGGTTCGGGTTCGGGTTCGGGTTCGGGTTCAGGTTCGGGTTCGGGTTCGGGTTCGGGTCAGGGTCAGGGTCAAGGTCAAGGATAGGATTAGGGTTCGGGTCAAAGTCAGGGATAGGATTAGGGTTGCGTTCATGCATTAGGGTTGGAGATAGGGTTAGGGTCAGGGTCAGGGTCAGGGTCAGGGTCAGGGTCAGGGTCAGGGTCAAGGTCAAGGATAGGATTAGGGTTCGGGTCAAGGTCAGTGATAGGATTAGGGTTGCGTTCATGCATTAGGGTTGGAGATAGGGTTAGGGTTACGTATAAGGTTGGAGTTTGGGTTAGGGTCAGGGTTGAGGTTGAGGTTTAGGTTCGGATTAAGCTTAGGGTTTCGGTTAGGGTTAGGGTCAAGATCAGGGATAGGATTAGGGTTGCGTTCATAGGTTAGGGTTGGAGATAGGGTGAGGGTTAGGTTTAAGGTTGGAGTTTGGGTTGGAGTTTGGGTTAGGGTTAGGGTTGAGGTTGAGGTTGATGTTGTGGTTGGGGTTAGGGTTAGGGTTAGGGTTAGGGTTAGGGTTAGGGTAGGATTAGGGTTAGGGTTAGGGTTAGGGTTAGGGTTAGGGTTAGGGTTGAGGTTAGGGTTAGGGTTAGGGTTAGGGTTAGGGTTAGGGTTAGGGTAGGATTAGGGTTAGGGTTAGGGTTAGGGTTAGGGTTAGGGTTAGGGTTAGGGTTAGGGTTAGGGTCAAGGTCAGGGATAGGATTAGGGTTGTCTTCATGGTTTAGGGTTGGAGATAGGGTTAGGGTTAAATTTAAGGTTGGAGTTTGGGTTAGGGTTAGGGTTAGGGTTAGGGTTAGGGTTAGGGTTAGGGTCAGGGATAGAATTAGGGTTGCGTTAGGGTTAGGGTTAGGGTTCATGTTAGGGTTAGGGTTCAGGTTAGGGTCAAGGTCAGGGATAGGATTAGGGTTGCGTTCATGGGTTAGGGTTGGAGATAGGGTTAGGGTTAGGTTTAAGGTTGGAGTTTGGGTTTGGGTTAGGGTTAGGGTTAGGGTTAGGGTTAGGGTTAGGGTTAGGGTTTAGGTTAGGTTTAGGGTTAGAGTTAGGGTTGGGGTAAAGGTCAGTGATAGGATTAGGGTTGCGTTCATGCGTTGCGGTTGGGGATAGGGTTAGGGTTAGGTATAAGGTTGGAGTTTGGGTTAGGGTCAGGGTTGAGGTTCGGGTTTGGGTTTGGGTTTGTGTTAAAGTTAGGGTTAGGGTTAGGGTTAGGGTTTGGGTAGGGTTAGGGTTAGGGTTAGGGTTATGGTGAAGGTCAGGGATAGGATTAGGCTTGCGTTTATGGGTTAGGGTTGGAGATACGGTTAGGGTTAGGTTTAAGGTTGGAGTTTAGGTTAGGGTTGAGTTTGAGGTTGAGTTTGAGGTTGAGGTTAGCGTTAGGGTTAAAGTTCGGGTTCGGGTTCGGGTTCGGGTTTAGGTTAGGCTTAGGGTTAGGGTTAAGGTTAGGGTTAGGGTTACGGTAAGGGTTAGGGTCAAGGTCAGGGATAGGATTAGGGTTGCATTCATGGGTTAGGGTTGGAGATAGGGTTAGGGTTAGGTTTAAGGTTGGAGTTTGGGTTTGGGTTAGGGTTAGGGTTAGGGTTAGGGTTAGGGTTAGGGTTAGGGTTAGGGTTAGGGTTAGGTTCAGGGATAGAATTAGGGTTGCGTTAGGGTTAGGGTTAGGGTTAGGGTTAGGGTTCATGTTAGGGTTAGGGTTCAGGTTAGGGTGAAGGTCAGGGATAGGATTAGGGTTGCGTTCATGGGTTAGGGTTGGAGATAGGGTTAGGGTTAGGTTTAAGGTTGGAGTTTCGGTTAGGTTTAGGGTTAGGGTCAGGGATAGGATTTGGGTTCGGGTCAAGGTCAGGTATAGGATTAGGGTTGCGTTCATGCATTAGGATTGCAGATAGGGTTAGGTTTAAGGTTGCAGTTAGGGTTAGGGTTAGGGGTGAGGTTGAGGTTAGGGTTAGGATTAGGTTTAGGGTTAGGGTTAGGGTTAGGGTTAGGGTTAGGGTTAGGGTTAGGGTTAGGGTTAAGGTTAGGTTAGGTTAGGTTAGGTTAGGTTCGGGTTCGGGTTCGGGTTCGGGTTCGGGTTCGGGTTAGGGTTCGGGTCAGGGTCAGGGTCAGGGTCAGGGTCAAGTTCAGGGATAGGATTAGGGTTTGGGTCAAGGTCAGGGATAGGATTAGGGTTGCGTTCATGCATTAGGGTTGGAGATAGGGTTAGGGTTAGGTATAAGGTTGGAGTTTGGGTTAGGGTCAGGGTTGAGGTTCAGGTTCGGATTAAGCTTAGCGTTTGGGTTAGAGTTAGGGTCAAGATCAGGGATAGGATTAGGGTTGCGTTCATAGGTTAGGGTTGGAGATAGGGTGGGGGTTAGGTTTAAGGTTGGATTTTGGGTTATGGTTATGGTTGAGGTTGAGTTTGAGTTTGAGGTTGAGGTTGAGGTTGAGGTTGAGGTTGAGGTTGTGGTTGTTGTTGTGGTTGAGGTTAGGGTTAGGGTTAGGGTTAGGGTTAGGGTTAGGGTTAGGGTTAGAGTTAGGGTTAGGTTAGGGTTTAGGTTAGGGTTAGGGTTAGGGTTAGGGTTAGGGTTAGGGTTAGGGTTAGGGTTAGGGTTGAGGTTAGGGTTAGGGTTAGGGTTAGGGTTAGGGTTAGGGTTAGGGTTAGGGTTAGGGTAGGGTTAGGGTTAGGGTTAGGGTTAGGGTTAGGGTTAGGGTTAGGGTTAGGGTCAAGGTCAGGGTTAGGGTTAGGGTTAGGGTTAGGGTTAGGGTTAGGGTTAGGGTTAGGGTTAGGGTTAGGGTAGGATTAGGGTAAGGGTGAAGGTCAGGGATAGGATTAGGGTTGCATTCATGGGTTAGGGTTAGGGTTTAGGTTAGGTTTAGGGTTAGAGTTAGGATTGGGGTAAAGGTCAGGGATAGGATTAGGATTGCGTTCATGCGTTGGGGTTGGAGATAGGGTTAGTGTTAGGTATAAGGTTGGAGTTTGGGTTAGGGTCAGGGTTGAGGTTCGGGTTCGGGTTCGGGTTAAGGTTCGGGTTAGGGTTAGGCTTAGGCTTAGGCTTAGGCTTAGGGTTAGGGTTAGGGTTAGGGTTAGGGTTAGGGTTAGGGTTAGGGTTAGGGTTAGGGTCAGGGATAGGATTAGGGTTCGGGTCAATGTCAGGGATAGGATTAGGGTTGCGTTCATGCATTAGGATTGGAAATAGGGTTAGGTTTAAGGTTGGAGTTAGGGTTAGCGTTAGGGTTGAGGTTGAGGTTAGGGTTAGGGTTAGGGTTAGGGTTAGGGTTAGGGTTAGGGTTAGGGTTTAGGTTAGGTTAGGGTAGGGTTTGGGTTTGGGTTCGGGTTCAGGTTCGGGTTCGGGTTCGGGTCAGGGTCAGGGTCAAGGTCAAGGATAGGATTAGGGTTCGGGTCAAAGTCAGGGATAGGATTAGGGTTGCGTTCATGCATTATTGTTGGAGATAGGGTTAGGGTTAGGGTTAGGGTTAGGGTTAGGGTTAGGGTCAGGGTCAGGGTCAGTGTCAGGGTCAGGGTCAGGGTCAAGGTCAAGGATAGGATTAGGGTTCGGGTCAAGGTCAGTGATAGGATTAGGGTTGCGTTCATGCATTAGGGTTGGAGATAGGGTTAGGGTTACGTATAAGGTTGGAGTTTGGGTTAGGGTCAGGGTTGAGGTTGAGGTTTAGGTTCAGATTAAGCTTAGGGTTTGGGTTAGGGTTAGGGTCAAGATCAGGGATAGGATTAGGGTTGCGTTCATAGGTTAGGGTTGGAGATAGGGTGAGGGTTAGGTTTAAGGTTGGAGTTTGGGTTAGGGTTAGGGTTGAGGTTGAGGTTGAGGTTGAGGTTGATGCTGTGGTTGAGGTTAGGGTTAGGGTTAGGGTTAGGGTTAGGGTTAGGGTTTAGGTTAGGGTTAGTGTTAGGGTTAGGGTTAGGGTTAGGGTTAGGGTTAGGGTTAGGGTTGAGGTTAGGGTTAGGGTTAGGGTTAGGGTTAGGGTTAGGGTTAGGGTAGGATTAGGATTAGGATTAGGATTAGGGTTAGGGTTAGGGTTAGGGTTAGGGTTAGGGTCAAGGTCAGGGATAGGATTAGGGTTGTCTTCATGGTTTAGGGTTGGAGATAGGGTTAGGGTTAAATTTAAGGTTGGAGTTTGGGTTAGGGTTAGGGTTAGGGTTAGGGTTAGGGTCAGGGATAGAATTAGGGTTGCGTTAGGGTTAGGGGTAGGGTTCATGTTAGGGTTAGGGTTCAGGTTAGGGTCAAGGTCAGGGATAGGATTAGGGTTGCGTTCATGGGTTAGGGTTGGAGATAGGGTTAGGGTTAGGTTTAAGGTTGGAGTTTGGGTTTGGGTTAGGGTTAGGGTTAGGGTTAGGGTTAGGGTTAGGGTTAGGGTTAGGGTTAGGGTTGAGGTTAGGGTTAGGGTTAGGGTTAGGGTTAGGGTTAGGGTTAGGGTAGGGGTAGGGTTAGGGTTAGGGTTAGGGTTAGGGTTAGGGTTAGGGTTAGGGTCAAGGTCAGGGTTAGGGTTTAGGTTAGGGTTAGGGTTAGGGTTAGGGTTAGGGTTAGGGTTGAGGTTAGGGTTAGGGTTAGGGTTAGGGTTAGGGTTAGGGTTAGGGTAGGATTAGGGTTAGGGTTAGGGTTAGGGTTAGGGTTAGGGTTAGGGTTAGGGTTAGGGTTTAGGTTAGGGTTAGGGTTAGGGTTAGGGTTGAGGTTAGGGTTAGGGTTAGGGTTAGGGTT
>NC_139605.1:120984692-120989692 GCF_964270895.1 Podarcis filfolensis | reverse complement strand
TAGGGTCTTGAACTGGTGTACAGGAGGCGGAGATTCAGATGGGACTTCGCCGATCTAGGGAATAGACGTAGAGACGCACGCTAAGATTTGGAAATGGAAACTATACTTCAATAAAGACTTTATACCGTTCTACCGGCTAGCGTTGGTCCTTTGTGAGCCGGGACCTAGAGGCAGTCTCTGACAGTAAGTCCCATCTCTATCAGTTTTCATCAGTTCTCTTTGACTCAAGCGGCGTGTGGGGAGCGAAGCAGGGAGGAAAGAGGACTGGTGCCTTGGGAGCTCACAAGAGTCAAGCGACATGTCTACTGAAGAGCAAATTGCTTCCCTGCAAGAAGCGGTAACGCAGCTCAGCGCAGAGATACTCGCCTCCAGGAAAAGAGAGGATGAAGCGGCTGCTGCATGCCGAGATCTCCAAGCCAGGTTGGACGTGCTTACTAAGCAGGCACAAACGGGGTCCAGATCCGAGGGGATCGGGTTGGGGAGGATTGAACCCCCAAATCAAGGATGAGATAGCGCGGGGGGAGAGACCCAAAAGCACCCAGGAAGTGGTGGACAGATCGCTCGCAGTGGGGGTGAGGCTGGAGGACCGCCCATGGGACAGAGAAGAAGGGCGTTGGGGACGCACACCAGCCAGAGCGCCCTCCCTCTTGCCCAGGGATGTCGCGCGTGCGCAATCAACGCCTCCGCAAGCAGGGGGGGAGGAGCCAATGGAGATCGGCGGTGCTAGAGCTCAATCAGCCACCAGAGCCTTAACACCGGGAGCAGTCAAAACAAAGCAGCCTAGAGGGAACAGGAAGTGTTACATCTGTGAAAGTCCTAAGCACATGGCGAAAGAGTGTCCCCAGAGGCTCCACAAGCACACTGCAGCTTCAATGACAGTAATGGGAGCAACTCAGCAAAGTGAACCACAGCAGGGAAACGAAGGAGTCTGGCTGGAAACAGAAGCACTGGGGGCCAGCCAGGCGAGTCAGTAAAGAAGTCCCCAGAGATTTTGAAGCCCACGGATCCCCTCCCGCCCAAACCAGTGGTGCAGCTCACCGCATCGCTACAGCTGCCCAGTGGTCTCACTTTAGAAGTGCCGATTACGATTGACTCTGGCAGTAATGCGGACTTTATCGCACTGGAATTCCTTCAACAACACAACATAGCGCTACTGCCAGCCACACTGCCCCTGAACGTTGTCACAGTGGATGGCAGGGAACTGCTAGGGGGGCAGGTGGTACAGCAGACACCACCTATGGTGATGCAAATTGGGAATCACCGAGAAGTAATCAGCTTCAACGTCACCCAATTGTCGGACACGCCAGTAGTTCTGGGAATGAGTTGGCTACACAGGCACAGCCCAGCATTGGCATGGTACCAACGCCAACTGACTTTTGGCTCCTCCTACTGTGCGGAACACTGCATTCTGCCTAGACCAGAAGGGGAGGAGGATGACCCACAGTTACATTTGGGCACGCTGCAAGCAGTACCTCTCAAGTATTCTGAATTTTTGGAGGTGTTCTGCGAGAAGGAAGCGGACAAGCTACCCCCCCACAGACCCTATGACTGCAAGATTGATCTCCTGCCGGGGGCGACGCTGCCAACAGGGAAACTGTATTCCATGTCTGAGGATGAACTGCAGGAACTTAGGGAGTTCATAGACCACAATTTGAAGCGCGGGTTCATCCGGGAGTCGAAAGCTGTAGGGGGCAGCCCAGTATTCTTTGTGAAGAAGCGAGACACGCCCCAGAAGAGGCTTGTAGTGGACTTTCGAATTTTGAACTCGAAAACCAAGCCCTCGTCCTTCCCCATGCCCAAAATAGACGACCTGCTCGCGACGGTAAGGAAAGGACGCGTTTTCACCAAGTTGGATCTGCGAGGCGCGTACAACCTGATTCGTGTGCGGGAGGGCGACGAGTGGAAGACGGCCATGTTCACACCACTGGGCACCTACGAATACAGAGTTATGCCCTTCGGATTACAAAATGGCTCTCACTGTTTTCAAGCCTTTATGCATCACGTGTTGGCGGGACTCCTTTACAAGAAGTGCGTATGCTTCCTGGACGACATCCTGATATTTTCTGAGTCGCGAGAGGCGCACGAGAGGGATGTCAGGGAAGTTCTGCAGAGACTAAAGGAGCACAGGCTGTACGCCAAGCTGGAGAAGTGCCAGTTCGACGTGACGGAGGTGGATTTCCTGGGCTATAAACTGTCGGACAAGGGGCTCGCCATGGACAGCGCCAAGGTTCGCTCAGTATTGGACTGGAAAAGCCCGCGCAATCGGAAGGAAGTCCAGCGGTTTGTCGGCTTTGCCAACTTTTATCGCAAGTTCATCAAGGGGTTCGCTATGCAAACGGCGGCCATCACCGACACGCTCAGCTCCAAGAAGAAGAAGTTTCTCTGGACGGAGGAAGCGGAGCAGTCCTTTCAGAAACTCAAGCGTCTCTTCGCGTCCGAGGAGCAGCTGCTGCATGTGAATCCCAGCAGACCAATGAGGGTGGAGACAGACGCCTCAGACAGAGCCGTGGGAGCTGTACTGTTGCAACAAGACCAGCAGGGGGACTGGAGGCCGTGCGCCTTCTACTCAAGGAAGCTCAGCAAGTCGGAGCAGAATTACACCATCTGGGACAGGGAGTTGCTAGCCATCCATGCAGCGTTCAAGGCGTGGCGGCACTTCCTTATCGGAGCCAGACACACAGTGCAGGTCCGCACGGACCACAAGAATCTAGAGTACTGGCGCACGGCGAGGTTCCTGAATCAGAGGCACATTAGATGGGCAGAGTTCTTCGCGGACTTCGACTTCAGGATAGAGTACATCCCGGGTGACAACAACATCATGGCGGATGCCTTGTCCAGAAAGCCGCAATACCTCGAGGAGGAGGCACCGTCGGCAGCCAAGCACATTTTCGCACCGGAAGCGTGGGCTTGCGCTTCGGCGACCGTGGATCTGGACGCCGTACGTCGAGCGTTGCAGGAGGACCCCTTCGCGCAAGCCAAGATGGAGGAGGTGCACAAGGGCACGGTGAAGGACGACGAGTTCCAGATCAGAGACGGGTTGCTCATCCGCAAGGGAGCACTCTACGTGCCGGGGAATGACCTCCGCGCGAGGGTGCTGCAGCAGCTACACGACGCCCCCACTGCCGGGCACTTTGGCAGAGAAAAGACTGTAGAACTAGTGACCAGAGACTTTTGGTGGCCCAAGATGCGGGGGGAAGTAGCGGATTACGTCTCGAGATGCGACACCTGCCAAAGAGCCAAGTCAGTGCACAAACCGCCGGCGGGATTGCTGGAACCGTTGCAGACGCCGTCTGAGCCGTGGGAACGGGTGGCCCTGGACTTTGTCACGGATCTGCCCAGTTCGAGGGGAAAGACGGCAGTGCTTGTGGTGGTGGACATGTTTACCAAGATGGCACACTTCATCCCGTGTGCGAAGGTGGCCACGGCAGAACAGACCGCCAGGCTGTTCATAGACCACGTGTTTAAGGTCCACGGTCTGCCACGATCTATTCTATCCGACCGGGGGCGGCAGTTCATCTCGAACTTCTGGCAAAAGTTGATGGGCATCCTGAACGTCAAGATCAATCTAGCGTCGGCGAGACACCCGCAGACCAACGGACAAGCGGAGAGGGTCAACGCCATCATGCAGCAGTACCTGAGATGCTACGCCAATCAGCAGCCTAACACGTGGGTGGACTACCTGCCCCTCGCAGAGTTCGCTTACAACAATACGAAGCACGTGTCGACGGGGGTGACGCCGTTCTTCGCCAACAACGGGAGGCATCCCAGAACCTTCCCAGGTTTAGAGAGCGTGGGGGAGGGGGAGCCGCAGGCAGCGGAAGACTTAGCGTCAGAGTTGCAGGAAGTCCACGAACAGCTTAGGAGGCAGTTGGAACTGGCCAAGCACGCATACAAACTGCAGGCTGACAGACACAGGAGAGTAGGGGAAGACATACAGGTGGGAGATTGGGTCTGGTTAGCAGCGCAAGCAGTGCCGACCAAATCGTTGGCCAAGAAGAAGCTAGGGCATAAGCAGCTAGGGCCTTACCAAGTCCAGGCACAGGTCAATCCAGTGGCCTTCCGGTTAGCGCTTCCGGAGGGTTCCAGAATGCATCCGGTGTTCCATAGATCGGTGCTCACGCCCTACAAAGCACCGCATAGATTTCAGGAGCCAGGCACAGCACCAGATCCGCCCAGAGAAGGACCCAGGGAAGGGGGGTCGCCAAGAGGGGAGCGCATCAACGAAGCCACAGAGATTTTAGACTCGAGATGGGGGGAAGAGGGAGTAGAATACCTTCTTGCCAGAGAGGATACCCCGGCCAGCGCCAACAGTTGGGTGCCGGGCTATGCCTTGGACGAGCCCCTTCTCAAGGAAGAGTTCCATGCCATTTTCCCACACAGGCCCATGCCAGCCGAGTATTTCGACGACTGGCTCTTCACACCCACACTTTCAGGCAGCACGTTCCAGGGGTTCGACTCGGACGAGGAGACGGCACCACACATACGCTCTCCGGAGGGTTCAACCTCGGGTTCTGCCTCAGACCGCTCCTATTGGTGGGATACTCAACCAGAGGAGCAGTGGCGCAGGAAGTGGCTGGGGGGTCCCTGGCAGGCATCACCCTCAGAGGGGAACGGGGGAGAGATGGACATGGACGTGTTGGGGGAGGACGTGGGATTTGAACACGAAGGCAGGGAGATGGAAGCAGAGGAGATCGACGTCGACGAGCGCACGGAGGACGAGCCAGACCTGCCCGATGTGATGTACGACACGGGGGAAGAACTGTATCCGGCACTCACCCCCGCCACGACGGAGCACCCAGAACCCACACCGGAAGGAGGGGAGGGGGGAAGGGGGGGCTTCGAGGGGGGGATGGATGTCAGGGGTTCAGGAGCAGAAGGGACGGATGGAGAGGAATCGGAGGGAGAAGTTAGCGACGAGAGCCGACCAAGGTCCCTAAGTCTCTCCAGCGAATCGGAGGATTCACAGAAAGGGGCTCCCGTGGGCAGAGCTGGGGGGTTGC